>NW_015626394.1:1318726-1321720 GCF_001515625.1 Sinocyclocheilus rhinocerous
TCGGTGGGCTCAGGCTGATGCTCCGTACCACGGGGAGATGGTGGGCTGGGCTCTGGGTCCGGAGTGGATCTCTGGGTCCGCCGATGGTGAGAATACAAACGGAGGGGAGAACACGGAAGTTAAACTGTTTTTGGGTCGGTTATTCTGTCACGGGCAGGGTGTTCCAGAGATCAGGCAGGACGACGAAGATTACGAATAAAAGGATATTTAATGATATGAGGAGATCTAGACAGGGTAGACATCAACACACAGGGTAACATTCACAATAACCGACAAACTAGAATACAAGAGACAGGAACTAATATAGGGCAGATAGCGAGGGGCAGACAGGTGAGCACAATGAGGTGATTAACTAATAATGAGAACAGGAACAACCAAATAAGGACACAGAGGGAGAAACCACAATCAACAGTCCACAGGGGTGTGACAGGTATAAAAATGATAAAAATAAAAAAGTATATAAAATTACTGAACCTTTAAAATTAAAACTGTAAATATAACAATACAACATAATTTAAGTCATTATTATTAAGTTAAGTTAAACCTAAATTAATAAATACAATAATAATATATAAATAATACTAAAATAACACTGCTTTACACAGTGATTTTAACATTGGATAAAAGGAGGTTCTTAACTGTGGTAAACCCATTAAATCATTGTAAAGCTGAGCAAGAAAATACAATTTCAGTTGTATAATTGTTTGTGAAATTTATTAGCAATTTCTGAACGAGAATTGGTTTTATACCAATTTTTTTTCACTGTAATAATAACTGGAATTAATAATTCTTCTGCAAAGTAATACAGTTCCTTATCCTAATTGCAATCTGTTTACAGTTGCCAAGCAACACAGGCACATTAATGTAGAATTAGCAGTCACAGGTGCAAATTTATTCAGCATGGCTTCAAAGATGCCTCATCCAATCAAAATTTCGAGTTGAAATGATTCATTTTTATCAAATCTCGAAGTAACACAGCAGATGAGCCTCTAATCAAAGCTTCGCATGCACTCACCACAAAAAGGACCCTCATCCGAACGGTCAGCACAGTCGTTTCTCCCATCGCAGATCTTGTTGGGGGGCAGGCAGGTTCTGGAGTCATTAGCACAGGGCTGAGTGGGGGGCTTACAGATGGAGGACTCACACGAATCTTCATCTGAGCGGTCTTCACAGTCGTTGTCGCCGTCACACACCCAGCTCTTGCTGATACACTTCCCTTGGGACACAACATTCAGTCAGAGCACTATATAAATCAAGCTGTCAGGCTTAATTTGTTGTTTGTAGGTGAGCATGAAGATAAATCAGGGTAAATTTTAAAAGGTGGCGCAACGTCAAACTGGCATGACGTCAGGTACACACAGAAGCTTCAGCTTATTTAACCCTCAGAGAACAACTTTAGCAAACTGCAACATTTGTTTTTGTATTATTTAACATGTATTTATCACACAGTGGAGCTTATTCAGAAATTATAGATACTATATTCCAAATTACTTTCAATTTAGCCAAATTACATTTCATAAAGTATCAGAGGGCTGCTGAGATGAACATACTGAAGTTTCAGCCTTCTAGCTCACTGGGAAGACTTTTATTAAGGTCAAAGCAACTGCAGTAGAGTCCAATACATTTACAGGGGATCAGTGCAGAGTATGAATACCCCAGGATCATGAAGTCAATGTCAAAGGGCTGCTCTGAGATGAACACATCTAAATTTCAGCCTCCAAGCTTCCTGTGAAGGCTTCCTTCAAAGGTTTGTAAGAATTTTTTTTAATGTTTTCGTCTTCTATGCCTGCCCACCAAGACTGCAATTATTTGATCAAAAAGGCAGTAAAATGGTAATATTGTGTATATAATTAAATAACTGTTTTTATTTGAATATAGTTTAGTTTATAGTTTATTAGAGTTTATAGTATATATATATATATATATATATTGTGGAAAACAATACATTTTTTTTCAAGAACCCTTCATGAATAGAAAGTTCAAAAGAACAGCATTTATTTGAAATATATATTTTTTTGCCACATTATAGATCTCTTCACTGTCACTTTTGATCAATTTAATGCATCCTTGCTAAATAAAAGTATTAATTTAAAAAAAATCTTACTGACCCCAAACATTTGAATGCTGTTCTTCTGCACTTCGCAACACTGAAAACGCAGGATTGAAAAACAGTCGGCTTTCCTTGTGTTCAGTCTACCTCCATGATCAGATAAACAGGTGAACACACTTTAGTCTGTTTCTGAGCCTGTCAAAATGATATGGAATTTGGCATTCGGTGTGAGGTGCAGTGGTCTGGAAAGTGTGTACCGTTGCTGCTTTTTAGCACATTTTTGACATCAAAAGGAGGAGGAACAAACTAAATTCTTGAGCTCTTTATGGCTTGACTGTAGATGTCTTTTCAAGGCAATCATTTACAATTAGGGTGACTACATCAAAAAGCCCCATGTTGATTGATTCCACTATGGTCTGAGTGAAGCAAAAACTAGTTATAGATACAAATTAGGCTACAGCAAAATCTGATCAAAAGAAACACATAAAGTTGAATTCTGTGCGTAAGTGGCCGTTCACATATCGCGTCTTTTGCGCACTCAAGTTCGTTATTTCAATTGTAGACGCGCGGCAGGCGCGATAATGGAAGCGACGCGCTCATTTTTTTCCAGGCCCATCCGCGCCGCATCGAGATAAAAAAAACATTGAAACTTTTCAGAATGCCTCAAGCGCACCGCGGGTCATGTGACAAGAACCAACCAATCAGCTTCATCCTTTCCTGTAACAACATTGAAAGCTCCGCCAAGATGAAGGAACAGCTGATCATAGCTGTACAGGGATAGCCATTTTTAAATAAATTTAGTAGCAGAGCTACTGCAAGCGATTTTTAGTGCTGCAAATCCATTTATCCTTTGCTGAAACTTCCGAGTCTTCATGGAGAGCGCAGGTCATGGTTGCTTAGCAACGGCAGACGCCTCCGGAGCGCAAGCGCCCGAACGCTTTGGG
>NW_015626394.1:1323776-1360709 GCF_001515625.1 Sinocyclocheilus rhinocerous
ATTTAGTAGTAGAGCTACTGCAAGCGATTTTTAGTGCTGCAAATCCGTTTATCCTTTACTGAAACTTCCGCGTCTTCATGGAGAGCGCAGGTCATGGTTGCTTAGCAACGGCAGACGCTTCCGGAGCGCAAGCGCCCGAACGCTTTGGAAAAAAGCAGAAAGCGGCGCGCCTAGCGTTTTCCATGCGTTTTTAGGCGCGACACGTGAACGGCCCCTATCCTTTTTGTGCAGAGGTAAGATGTGTAATTTTTTCCAATACATTCAATACGTTCTTCTACTGCAGCTTAATATGCAGGAAAAAATGCAAGTAAGCTACAGTATTTGTAGCATTATTTCTTGAAAAGTGTAAACATTGTTTCTCTGTGGCATTAGGAAAGCTTTACTCTGTTCCAGCCTCCATTCTAACACTGCAACATTGGCTCAACCAAAGCTGCAAATTAGGGGCTGGACTGTCAGTTTGACCAACTAACAGCAGACTGAGGTGTCTTTGAGAAACCTTTAGATGTCTTAATATTCTTTGTTAATGCTAGCGGCACAGAAATTACGTACCTCACCTTTTTAGTTTAATGTCATAGCTAACTCTGAATATGGAACAATGACACTGCTACCAAAATATACCTCACTGTGAAGTACAAATCATTCCAGCTCACACCATTCATCTCAGCCGTTCTGGATAAATATGAATCCTAACATACAGAGATATTGCAAAGGATTGCACCATGTAACGAAAAACATGCTGGATTTATCATCCGACTCAATTTGCAAGAGGCAAAGATAACTGAAAG
This sequence comes from Sinocyclocheilus rhinocerous, assembly GCF_001515625.1. Lineage (NCBI taxonomy): Eukaryota > Metazoa > Chordata > Actinopteri > Cypriniformes > Cyprinidae > Sinocyclocheilus > Sinocyclocheilus rhinocerous. Next base: position 1,324,562 of record NW_015626394.1, read on the forward strand.
CTCAAGGATGGCATTGTGGTATAAAATATCACCCGCTGCTTCACAGAATTTAACAGTTTTGATATATGTTATATAGAACACAAGGAGAAAATAATAGCTGTAGGTCAGTGCATGAAATAAATGTAAGGTCAGTGCAGACTAGGGGTGGAACGGTTAAACTTACTCACGGTTCGGTTTGTATCACAGTTTTAGAGTCACAGTTTCGGTATGGTTCGGTATGTGCTATGTTTAGGCAAAAACTATACTGTCAAATAAAAATAAAGAAAATGAGAATAATCTATCTAACAACAAGCAACAGCACAAATAATTACAATAGAGTAAAGATACAAATAAAATAAACAGTGATTTTTTTTTTTTTTTTAGGTAGGTCTAACATTAGTTTTCAGGTACAGAAATTGAATAAAGTAATGAAATGTAAAACAGCATTGCATATTTGACTGTATACATAAAAGATTAATCTTTATTAAAGTTACAAAAGCTATTCAATCAAGAGCAGTGAGTAATTTCTTTGTTGTTGCTGTTTGATTAATATTAAGAAAGTGCTGTCACTTTAAGAGAATGCACTGATACAGTACGTTCAGCCGGCTATGTCTGCTATAGGATACTTACCAAGACGGGCATTTAGACATAATTTTTGTGTGAATTTGTCCATTTAAACACAACTCTTCACAAAACCATAGGGTATGGCAGTGGCCGGAGTGCGGGGGGTCACAGTTTTGATAAATAAAAAATCCAACGGCACAACACTAAGCACTGAAATATAGGAAAAAATATAGAAAGGGATAACGTTTAAACGTCGTCAGAGTTGGTATTGTGGCTTTATCAGACACTTGCACTTAACATTAAATGGAGTTGGTTTTTGACCAGCGAATGACGGAGATCTGTTTTGTCTGTCATTAGAGCGGCTGTATCTGAGGCAGCAAGTGCATCGCATTAAACACTTTCATCAACTTACAGGTTATAACTTTTATTGTAGCTATATGGGTGCTATAGTTTTTCTTGTCGTTTAATACACTTGGCCAAAATATCATGAAACGATGAAGCGCTATATGCACAGGATATTTAAAACGTACAAAATATGGCTACAACTAGACTCAAAAGCTAAGACTCTTCTCCTCTCTTCAAACACACAAAAACATGGACCTTTATAGACATAGTGTTTTAATAAACAAAACGCTGTACTTTTTCAAACATCAGTTATTTATTTACCCTTACATTGCGAACAAGCGGAGATCTGTCTCCAGGCTGTGCGTGGCGCGTCAATCTGAATGGAGGCGGGGTGAAGTTATGAGGTTTCGCTGACAGTTTGAGAATGGCGTTACAAGCTTTAGTGACAAGCTCTTTTAAATGCTTTTCATTGGATAAATATTTGTAAAACCCCCAAACAGACATAAGGAAGACCAGTAGCATTGATTTAAAATAATAATAACGAATTATAATAGAGATATGAAGTTTGGATAATTTTCCACGGCACACCTGACTGGGCTAGGGTATGGCAACTACCATACGCCCCATTCACACGGGGCGTCAGCGTCAACGCTTCTCGTTTACTTTGAATGGAGTGACGTCAAGCGTTGGCGAAATGAATTGTGGGTCCGTCGCGTCGCGTTGGGTCCGTTGCTCCCGGCAGAAGTTGAAAACTTTTCAAGCGCCGACGCAGGCGTCAGCCAATCAGATGACCGTATGCAAATACCCTAGCGCAGACGCTAGCCAATCGCGTTCATGCAACACCAGAAGACTAATGTGATTGGCTGTTGTCACTATGACGGTCGCGTCAGAACCAAGCTTCAGAAACACAAGCTGGTGAGCTGAAAGCATCGGAGGACTCGGCCTCAGCTTTCAGAGGTAATTACAGCAGATTAAAAGATTCAAATCTGTAAGGTGGTTCCCTAGTGAGTTTAGATGAGATTAGATCTGTCAAGTGAAGAAAAAGAGAAAAAAGTTTTAAACTTGTGTTCCTCAAATTAGGGACATTGCACCAAGGCAATTACAAGCAACACTGACTTGATCGCTATCTTTCAGCTGTTTGTTAGTCTGTTAATTAGTCGTGTTAAACAGATTCTCTGGAAACCACTCGGTAAGTTGGTTAAGTTGTTTGTGTACAGAAACGAACACAGATGTGTTTTTAATTAATGTAACAGGGAAATTTGACCTCTCCAAACGCTATTTGATTACTCTGATGCTTTTATCTGCCATACAATGTAACTAAGGACAAGTACCCAAGTACTCTGAAGTAACAGTAACGACTGCATACAGATGCTGTACAAGATGATTTTCAGTCTGTGGCAGTAATATCACTCCAATCATTTGCTATATATTATAATACCATTTATGCCTAATTTGCATTTTAACATCATTTATTTATATGTTAAATTACTATTTGCATTTCTGGTTAGATTCTAACTACATTTTAATACGGAATTAGTTTCCATTGTTATGCTGATATATACTCAACTATATATCTCAACAAGACCAAATGAAACTTCTAAATTATCTAAGCTAACAGAGTGTGTTAAAAATGTAAAAGATTGGATGACCAATCATTTTCTCCTATTGAATTCGGATAAGACAGAGATATTACTTATTGGACCAAAAAGCAGTACACAGAATCTCTTGGATTACAATTTGCAACTAGACGGATGTACTGTTACTTCCTCTACAGTCAAAAATCTGGGTGTTATATATTTTGTCTCAATTTGCCTCTCTGTTTCTGCCACGAGATTGACATCCCGTGGTAACTAGGATTTACACAAGCTTCAGTCTGGATCCAGCCCTTACAAAGCCCTGAGATGACCGAACACCTGAGAAGAGAATATGCAAACCCCTCAGAGGACCTCAGATGATGCCAATCCCGAAACAACATAAACTACCAAATTTTACTACAAGTTTGATTGCAACATATAATCATTGCTGTTAATAGTGTTCATCGTCTGTTTGATTACGTCATTAACTGAATTTTACCATACATTTCTGCCATATGTACATCAATTTGACAGTCACCACTGACAAGCTACTACTAAATATATTGTAGAAACTTAATTTTCTGTAAAGCTGCTTTGCAACGATTTGTATCGTGAAAAGCGCTATACAAATAAACTTGAATTGAATTGAATTTACTGGCTCCGCATTTGGCACAACGGCACTAAAATATAATCTAACATAATCAAATCTAGATGGCACGCAGATGTTAATTTTTTTAAATCAGATCAATTTTTGAATTAAAAAATGCCGGTCACAGAAGGCACAACACCAATATTCACCTGATAAATACTGTACATACCAACCAAAAATAATAGCACAGACGGAGGTCGATTTCATAAGAATCGTCCCCCCTGAGTCAAAATGACCTAAAAGTACATTCTGAAAAAAGAAAACATAAGATGGGCAAAGACAGAAATGTGATGACCTACCAGGGGCAACACCAGCACAAGTCACATTTTCATCACTGAAGTCCCCGCAGTCGTTGTCCCCATCGCAGGCCCAGTGGTCTGGGATACACCTGCCGCTGGTGCATTTATACTGGCCATTAGCACAGGAGTGGACGCAGCCCGCCTCGTCACTGTTGTCTCCACAGTCATCATCTACAATCACAAACACAGTACAGTCATGCAGAATTAGTATCAGAATAACTTAATTCATTACAATACAGAACTTTTGACAATATGGTGCAGACATAAGTACATTAATGTTAAAGTTTTGAGGTCAGTAAGATTTATTTATAATTTAGAATAATTGTTTTCAATACATTTCAATATATTTCAATTCCAATATCTTTATTGGAAAGTTGTTTATTTCTGTGATGGCAAAGCTGAATTTTGGCAGCCATTACTCCAGTCGTCAGTGTCACACGATCCTTCAGAATTCTAAAATGCAGATTTTCTGCTCAAGAAACATTTCTTAATAATATAAATACTGAATTTTCTGTGAAAACCATGACACACTGTTTTTCCCAGGATTCTTTGGTGAAAAGAAATGACAAAAGAACAGTATTTATTTGAAATAGACATCTTTTGTAACTTTGTAAATGCCTTTGTCACTTTTGATCAATTAAATGCATCCTTGTTGAATAATAGTATTAAAATCTTAAAAAATGACTTACTTTAACTTATGAACAGCAGTGTATATGATAGGGCTTTTTTTTGTCATGTATTGTCACACGAATCGTGTTGCTCCATAAAAATACAATAAAAATAAATAGATTTTATGATCGTCAAACACTTTGGTACCAGAAAATGGCACATTATCCTTAAGGGGGTCTTTAACCCTGCTGTGCCTCATGCTTTGTTGCACAATGCTAGGAACTGAAATGATAAAACAGGACAGCACCACAGGAGTTTTTCAAACAAGAGTCTTCAGGGCATCAAATTACGCCAAGCCTAATTTTGTTCTGAAAAATCAGCAAGGTATCTGAAGGCCCTGACCCTGGATAAGAAAAACCGTCTCCATAAGCTGGCCTTGTGTGAATGCTCTTATTTGAGAGAAAGAAATAAGAAAAACATATAAAAAGATCAAGTTTCATTGTTGTTGATGATCGAGTATTGCACGCAGGCAATAATGTATTGCAGGCCTTGAGGGCTGGCAATAAATTATAGAGGTCGTTATTTTACACCCTCCTTGATCTGAAATGGAGATATTTCAGATAAAATAATCTGTGAATATTTAATGGTTATTAATGTGATGAATTTCTTGCACGACAAAAAAGACTGGACAGTAGGATCAATGGACTTAATTGAATTAAAGTGCCGGGCTTTCTTTTATCAGCTCCCGAGAAAATAGGCTAATACATCATTGTGCTATATGGAAGAGCAAGCAAAGTATATTCTTACTTCTGGATACACTCACCTGAGTCACAATGCCACTTCATGCTAATGCACCTCCCATTAGCACAGCTGAACTGGCTGAGAGCTTCACAGGTAGGGAACGCTGTGAGCGGAAAGAAAGACTGTGAGAAACGTTTGCCACAAAAACCCTGATGCTTGAACCCCGTCCAATACATCACTGTCTCTTTGATACACTGGAGAAGAGAACCCATTTTTCATTTAGCTTTTAGCTTTGAAAAATTGTTAAAGAAGTTTGTCCTGGCACAGATTGCCCTGTCATGCTAATAGATTAAATTTGGAGGCTCTTTTGTCCTCAGGAAATGTCATAGTTCCTTGCAAGTTTGTGGACGAACTTGAATTGGTAACTACTCTCTTGCAGTTCACAGCATTTTTTTAAACACAATTCACACCACGGGGGTTTACTGCCAGTATTGCGGAAAACGAAACACCCTGAAGGTCATGCGAAATGTCACAGTGAATTATTGCTATTTTCTTGCTAAGGTTAATGAAAAGAAATCACAAACAAAAAGAAAACGAGACCTCACAGATGCAGTGGAAAACAGTCAGAGGCAATAAGAGCTTGCCAGGAAGCAATAATACACCAGCGATAGCACGGTTTGTGCGCTTTACTACAGCGTTGATTTAAAGATATCAAAAGGTTATTGTTTCAACATTATGAATTACTGCAGGTTTTGCTATTAACCTGTTGATCATGATGCCTTCAATTGACTATTTTTTGTAGTAGTTTATGGAAAAAACCACTGGTGCATTTACAAGTATTTTGATGAATGCAATCCGCACAAGCTCATAAGTATCTTGTCTTGTACTGCATTAAACCTTTTCGTGAATACATCAGTGCTCATATGCGTACAGGAAAAGTGACATGGCTCGCAGTGGAGGAAAACATCTGTTTCTCTTTAAAGTGTCACTCAGCTCAGTCAAGAAACCTCCACACAGTCTACCAGGTAGTATGCGTATATCCACAGATGAAACCATTTTCAAGTTATCAAAGGTAATTATGAGTGTGTGTGATGATACATTTGTTTTTTTGTGAATGTTTTTTGATGCTTCTGTTTGGTAACAAGTCATATGTTAAATATTCTCAGGTCTTCTAGTTGTACTTGATTGTGGACTATGCTCTGGCATGAAACTAATTTCTGATAAAAAAGCATTATTATGGGAAATCATACAAGCAGTCCACACAGATAATATTTTTTTTTTTCACACAACATCACCATGAACATGGATAGTTCCCTTGGAGCATTTTAGGCTTAAGTGCTGTTTTAATGGGCACAAGGTTAATAACTCATAACTCATGGCTTGAAGGGATTGAATGAACAAGCTTCTTGTTATAGAATATATCACAGTTCATACATTTACATATAAATGCTAAGAATGTGTTTTAATCAAGACAATCCTCACTCCCTCTCTCTCTTCATTTTTTTTTTTATTGTTGAGCGGAGAGTAAAGAAAAAAAATGCATGAAAATGTGTGCTTTGGACAATTTGAAATTAAGCATATTTATGCTCCTTCATTACAGAACAATTATAGAGTCATCAAAAGATGGCCATATTTATAATAATTGGGTTGAAAACAAAATTAATGCGAAATTAAGCAACAATTGCTTGAATATGTGCATAGACATCATTAGCTTTTTTTAAAAACTATTTTGCTCCACTGGGTAACATCTCCAAAACACCAACAGCTGTAAACTGAGCTTGTGAGATTTCAGAAATAACAGATCCCATGGGTTTCCCTAAGAAAATTACTTTTAGGGAATTGTACTTTCTCCCTCACAAATAAAACCTTTGCCGACACAAATACGAACTCTTAGAAGTCAGGGGAAAGCACATCATTCAAAGTGTTGCTAATCTAGGAGAAGACTGTTACAAATCAAGATTACAGGTGAGTCAACAAATAAAAGAAAACATTGTTGTGTTTGAACATTTATTCCCATAACATGTTTCTGTTATTGTCGACAGGAGTAAATCCTACTTCTAAATTTCACAACAGAGTGTTCCAGTCCCCTGACTTTGGCAATTACTACTTTCAACATCCAGTTTTCACAATACATCAGGTTCAACAACTAGCAGTGAGACTGCAGGGGTAATAACTCCGCCCACTGAAATTCGATTTGAAGGGAAAAAATCACTTATATGAATCTGTGCAGTAGACAGTGGCAGTTCAAGTTCATATCTCTTAGATTATAAAACAATCCTATCTGGAAATGTTTTGAAGATCACCAGATTTGCTGTCCAAATATGAAAACAGAAGCAGAAATTCCTATATTATTATTTTATTTTTATTATTATTATAGTCCCATTTTCAAAACACTGAATTATTAGACAAGACATGATCACATCTATTCATTCTATGATTCTATTAATCCATCAACAGTTATTATTACTACTCTGCCCTGCAAAAGAAAAGTGCAGAAACTACAGCAACACTGAGACAAATGGGTTCAAAATGTATGTAATATTTAAAATGTAATATTTAAAAATTATACACATATAAATACTATTATATACATGTTTATTACGTAAACATACATTTATCAATAATACGATATAATTATAATAATTATCATAACAATATTCAAATATTCAATATTGCTACTTAGTAATAGTTAGTAAGGTAGTTGTTAAGTTTAGGTATGGGGTAGGATTAAGGGATCTAAAATATGGTCATGCAGAATAAGGCATTACGATGTGCTTTATAAGTGCTAAAAAAACAGCCAATATGCTAGTAATATGCATGCTAATAAGCAGCTAGATAATAGCGAGAATTGGTCCCTAAACTAAAGTGTTACCAAAAAGTATGTAGTTGTTACATTTTGTTTTTGCATATCAATACTGAAGAGCCATAGTAAATGAAGTTTATCCCAAAATAAAAACTTTTCATCATTTACACATCCTAATTTGATTTGTGGCAGTATAAACTATCCACTTTCAATGCTTGGAAAATAGCAGTTAAGACTTTTTTTAAGTTTAAATAAAACACAAAGTCAGAATGACATGAGGGTGAGTAAATTATTTTTTAATGAACTATTCAAGTATTTTTATGACAGTGATAGTTAATACCAAAACTGCCACAGCTATACTGCTGAAGCAATATTCTAAGTAGGCAAAATATTTTTTGAAAGCAGAGAGTACTTCGAAAATGGTAATTAGCATACAGCAAGCTGAGTGCCAATACGTTTCAGGTGTGTTGTGTGCAGTGCAGTTGCGGGAGGCAGTGGAGCTCCACGTCTTTCAGCCCAGCTTGATTACGATTAAGTGAAGTCAGGCATGCCCTCTAAGGCAGCCTAAGACACAGCAGAGGTAACCAAGACAATGGCACTTTAAGCAATTTGCAGCATTTGGTGACAGAATCCCAGAAAGTTACATTGTTAGCGCATAGCGTGATAGAGAAATGGCAGAAGAGTCAGAATTCCAATTTTGTGCTTGAGGGAGTAAAAATGGCACAAAGGAGAAGTATTATATACAGTGGGTACGGAAAGTATTCAGACCCCCTTAAATTTTTCACTCTTTGTTATATTGCAGCCATTTGCTAAAATCATTTAAGTTATTTTTTTTTCCTCATTAATGTACACACAGCACCCCATATTGACAGAAAAACACAGAATTGTTGACATCTTTGCAGATTTATTAAAAAAGAAAAACTGAAAAATGCTCAGTATTTAGTAGAAGCACCCATTTGATCTAATACAGCCATGAGTCTTTTTGATGCAACAAGTTTTTCACACCTGGAATTGGGGATCCTCTGCCATTCCTCCTTGCAGATCCTCTCCAGTTCTATCAGGTTGGATGGTAAACGTTGGTGGACAGCCATTTTTAGGTCTCTCCAGAGATGCTCAATTGGGTTTAAGTCAGGGCTCTGGCCGGGCCATTCAAGAACAGTCACAGAGTTGTTGTGAAGCCACTCCTTCGTTATTTTAGCTGTGTGCTTAGGGTCATTGTCTTGTTGGAAGGTAAACCTTAGTTCCAGTCTGAGGTCCTGAGCACTCTGGAGAAGGTTTTCGCCCAGGATATCCCTGTACTTGGCCGCATTCATCTTTCCCTCGATTGCAACCAGTCGTCCTGTCCCTGCAGCTGAAAAACACCCCCACAGCATGATGCTGCCACCACCATGCTTCACTGTGGGGTGCTGTGTGTACATTAATGAGGAAAAAAATTAACTTAAATGATTTTAGCAAATGGCTGCAATATAACAAAGAGTGAAAAATTTAAGGGGGTCTGAATACTTTCCGTACCCACTGTATATACCATGAAAAGATGCATTTACACAGACCTTTTAATGTATATATCAATGTACAGAGACCCCACGGAAACAATGCATCACATGCTCAAATGGTGATTTTTGTGCATAGTCAACAGAAAACAGGACAAGCACCTATTTGTATGACGATATGCTGGACAGCTTATATATATACAGTATATATATATATATATATATATATAAGCTGTCTAGCATTTTAAAATGATAGCCAGATTAGCCCATTATCATAAAGATAAAAACATGATTTTTTTTTTGTATCTGGCTTAAAATAAAGTTGAAAAAATAGAAGAAGAAAAAAACACCCATCACTTTTAAGGGTGAAATAAATTGAGTAGTTCCAAAAACTAGATTTATACATAACTATCATTAAGTTGCATTATTTTAAAGTATAAAGGGGAAGAGAATATTTCCCTCCTTTCATAAGAACTGATGACAAAGGAATTTTTTTTTGACTGAGATTGCTGAGCCTCTTCAAAGGGCTACCTGTCTTACCCAGCATTTATGTGCTGCTCTGAATAGCCATTTCATTGTGGGAGTTCACAGTTGTAACTTTCCTGGCTCATTTCCTCAAAGCCCTGTGTTATATCCTTTTGTCTGCTTTCAGGGTCTGGGATGTGGTTAGGGTGAGCTTTTAACATCAGAGAATGTATGATTTCTTTTACCGCCACACTCTTAAAAGCTCTTGCATCTAAGTTTAATTTCCTTTTCCTTTCTGCTTCTAAAAGCACAGACTCGGGAGCTAGAGAAATGTACTTGGTTAACATTGTACTCGGTCCTGAACATTGACGTGTAGATGTTGGTGGCGAAATAATGTAAGAGTGGGCAAAGACACACCTTTAGAGTCAATGCTCTCTTAGAACTGGCAAGTGTTTTTGCTGATTTGAAAGACAAACTTACTATTTTATAGTGTAACTTGTCCACAAACATGGCACATTACAGTCTTTGTTACAGTAATACACCTATTTTCTCAGTTGCTTTTAAATTTGTTTGGTCATAGAAACAAATGTAATTGGGCCAGATTTGGTACAAGCAATGGCACTGTGCTGGTGGAAAAAAGCAGGTTAATGATGACAATGTTGACAGATTCACCAGTTACACCACAGTCAAATTTGCCAAGCCAGTTATCTGGTAGGATAGTGACTCACCACAGGAAGTGGACTCGTCTGACATATCTCCACAGTCATCATCTTGATCACAACGCCACGCATCTGGTACACAGCGACCGTTACCACAGGTGAACTGACCAGCCCGACATGGCTGGGCTAAAGACAAAATGATAAACATTAGGGAACAAGTTAATCTGATTATTCATTACATTTAGAGTATTTAGCAGTGGCCACCTGAGATATGAATAGCAATTTTTTAAATATTTAATATTATTTTTAAATTCTGATTCTGCATAACAATTTATTTATTTATTTGGCAATTTTGAGCAAGAAAAAAAATGTTTAAGAAATGTTTAGAGAACGGATTGTTTCAACAGAATAATACAATTAAATTATTCTTGGAGAAATAAAGCAAAACAAAACACAAATAATTAAACAAACATTAACAGAACAGAACTCAAATTAAAAAATTTTTAGTTATATAATGAAAACAAACTGAATATTTTCTTAAATCAAATGTATGCATTACTATAATTTAGATTGTTTAATTTATTATTTAAAGTATAAGGGGAAAGACTCTTCGCGTACTATCATAAGAACTGATGACAAAGGAACAGAAGGGCTACCCTTCCTACCCAGTGTTCTTGTGCTGTTTCAAACAAAACATACAAAAAAAAAAACAATTAACAGAACAACAAAAAATATGTAACCCCCTTGGGTTTTGCACTATGCTTTTAAGTTTTGCGCAGTACCATGTTTGCCCTGTAGGAAAGCAATTGTATAGACGATCCAGTGCGACAGTCTTTGCTTGGACACAGGCATGCCTTTTGTGCACTCTCCAAAGCATACAAAGAGCTGCTCTGAGAGGCTGAACTGTCTAGAGTGCTCAATATAAACGCACGTACAGGGCACAGCAAGAGTGTATTAAGCGTCTCCGCCCTTGCCAGTGTTTCGGGGCGGAAAGCAGATAGTGTTATGACCTGCGCTTTAAATGGAGTCGAAAGCACTTTCCCCAACTTGCTTAACAGAGGTCAGCACGAGTTGAAGCGCTGCCTTGAGAGAGCTCGCTGATTGAAACGGCTTGAACGGGGGTCCCATGAGAATGTCAAGCACAAGTGCCAAGTCCCAGGTGGGTAGGGTGGAAGGGTGAGGGGGGTTCAGCCTTCTTGCTCCCTTTAAGAATTGTACGACAAGGTAATTTCTATTGACTGGGTGATCATCGACGTGCGCGTGTAATGCTGTTATAGCAGCCACATACACTTTCAATGTGGATGGGTAGGGTGGAAAGGAGAGGGGGGTTCAGCCTTTTTGCTCCCTTTAAGAATTGTACGACCCGGTTATTTCTACCGACTGGGCGATTATCAATGTGTGTTTGGAACACTGTTATATCAAAGCGCTCTTGAAGGAAGGCAATAATTATTGGTATTGGGCAGTTAAATGGGTCTCTGCCCAGTGACCTGCACCAATGAAAACTCTCCATTTATGTGTGTAAAGACGCCTTGTGGCCTCAGAGATAGTGTTCAACACAAACTGAAAAAGCACATCTATTGCTGGCAATCTCCGTCAAGCGTCCAGACATAAAGATTTCATGACTCTGAGTTGGGGTGCCATATCATTCCCTATACTTGAGAGAGGAGGTCTCTCTTCAGCAGATAGTCCACGGAGGGGCTGCCAGCATCTCCACCAGTTCTAGGAACCACGGCTGTTTGGGCCATTTCAGTGCCACTAACAGAACAGATTCTCGTTCCTCTCTGATTCTGCAAAGCGCGCGAGGCAGAAGTTTCACTGGAGGAAAGGCATACTTGCATGCTTTTGGCCAGCTGTGAGCTAGTGCATCCACCCCCAGAGGAGATTGTGTCAGCGAATAAAACAGCAGGCAGTGAGTGTTCTCCATGGATGTGAAGAGATCCACCTACGTCCTGCCGAATACACTCCAAATCATATTGAGAGTCAAAGGGTGTAATCTCCACTCTCCGTGGATCACCCCACCCCTCGATAGTAAGTCTGCGCCATGATTCAGGCGTCCGTGGACATGCACCAATGCACCAATCAGCCCATGGTACTGCCTGAATGGAGAGGAGGTGTTGATATGCCCACAGAAGAAGGTCTTTCGCTAGCCGCAGCAGAGGCTGTGAGCTCACACCCCCCTGGTGATTTATAAACGCTACCACTGTCATGTTGTCTGTCCTGATGAGAACGTAATGGTGGAGAATGTCTAGGAGAAAGCACTCGAGTGCTAGGTGAACAGCACTGAGCTCCAGACAGTTTAAGTGCCACGACTTCTCTATTTCCAACCATGTCCCGAAGGCAGGTCTGACATCGCATATGGCTCCCCAGTCCGTGCTTAATGCATATGTCTTAACAGTCTTTCACCTGATCACCTGGCCAATAGGAACACCCTGGCGATACAGAGTCATATCGCGCCAAGGGGTCAGCGCATTTAAGCGGTCACGCGCCACTTTTAAGCGCAATGTGCCCATACGCCACACACTCTGTGGCAGTGGTCACATATGCAGGAGCCCTAATTTGCACACTGTTAAGTCGGCAGCCATCTGGCCGAGCATCCTCTGACAGCATTTCAGCTGGGGAGAGTGCCCTAACTTGAAGACTGCAAGAGAGCTGATCAGTTTTTGTGCACGCTCCTCCAATAGACGTGCTCACATATTGAGAGCCTAAAAAGGAGATGATCTGGCTCGGTGCCAGCATGCTCTTTTGCATATTAACAGTCAGCACTAAGCCCTGAAGATGAGCAGCGTGCTGAGCAGCGTGCTCTCTGATTGGGCAAAAACCAGCTGTAACACAGTTCATAGTCACGGGAAGAAGGAGGCGGGAACCGGCGAACATTTAAACAAAACTTTAATAAAATAAACAAACACAAAATGAAGGTAAAGCGGCAGCCTAGGTCCTCTCTCGTCCAACACTGTCGTCACTCCTCCTTTTATCCTTCTGGAGCTCCTCCGTGGGACTCGAGACCGGTGAGTGGCGCAGGTGTCACGGCTCTCGGCCCCGCCCCTCTCGTCACACCAGCCAATCGTCGAGATAATTCAGGATGCGCATTCCACTCAGCTTCAGAGGAGAGAGAGCCACATCCATGCATTTCGTGAATGTATGTGGGGCCAGAGATAACTCAAAGGGTAGGACGGTAAATTGATACGCTATCCCCTCGAATGCAAATCTCAGGAAGCTCCTGTGGTGAGGGGCTACCTGAATGTGAAAATAAGCATCCTTTAAATCCACAGAGATAAACCAATCTCCCGGTCTGATGTGTGAGAGGATTTGCCTCAGCCTAATAATTTTGAACGAGCGCTTCGATAGCGCGCAATTCATTAGTCTCAGATCCAAGATTGGGCAGAGTCTGCCATCTTTCTTTGGTACCAGAAAATAACAACACTCGTACCAGAAAAAAAGCCGCTCTTGCGCACTGTATCCGCAAGGGGTTCTGTCTCTACAGCACGTTTTGCGAGAAGGTTGTGTATTTCCTCTCGCAGAACTGAGGCATTCTGCTTCTGTTCAGTAGACATTAACACACTGTTGAAACAGGGATGTCTGTGGAAGAACTGAATAGTATAGCATTCTTTATTGATTTCATAACCCACTCTGATACCCCTGGCAGTGCCTACCACGCTTTTGTAAATTGTGACAGCAAGTCGAGGCGGACTGCACACTGTGAGGGCTCACTGTTGGGGAGAGCAGGGAGTTTAATGCCACATGAGTGTAAGCGTGAGTAATGGGGGTGAGGGGAGTAAGAGTAGGAAAACTGCTCTGATATTGAGGTGAGCTTTATTGCACTGGATAGTGGAACGGTCAAAACACAAAAATGACAATTGCCCTGAGGATCAGATCCGGTGGAGTATAACATACCCCACTTGGTCAGCACCATCCACAGAAGACAGGTGGGAGGATCACGGATTGTGCACTTGACTGGTGAATGGCGTGTTCCACGACTTTGATATTCCGTTGTGCACTTCTGGGAAAAAGGGACTGGGCCTTTGGTGGGTGTCCTTTCGGCTGTGGTCCAACTGGAAGTACCATTCGTCCAGACTGCTTTTGGCCGGCTCAGCAAGAGGCACCCACTCTAAACCAAGCTCATCAACTGCCTTGGACAGGATGCGTAGGAACTCGACATCAATATGATGGAGGTCCCCTGCATCACTGCAGTGGGGCACAGTATAAGCCAGTGGGCTGTTGGACCACTCATCCTTTGCAGATGCTGCCACCGAAATAGCATCATCCTCATCCTCAGCACCCTCCATAGAGCCGAAGGACACCACATCTTGCGCGTCAGGGGAGGGGCGGAGTTTAGCGGTCGTGAAGCGCACTGGAAGCGCACCAATGCGCTGCAGAGTTTAGCTCCAACCATGATCCAACTCACCTACCTGTGATTTTCTATAATCAAGACATTGATCCCTGCCTTAGATGATGGGCACACGGAGCCTGAGAGTCCGGAGGCTCATATCTCCACAGTGGGGGCAGTCCGATCCCCCAAGCGCCGACTCCACGTGGGCGCGACCTAGGCAGAGGACGCACAACTCGAGGCCATCAGAAGGTTCGATTTGCTCTGCACAGGAGTGGCAATCACAAGAGGTCATCCTTGTCTGAAGCTCACCGGAACACAGCAGGGGAAGAGAAGGTTGTTCGCTGCAGCGTGTAGATCACGGTGAGTAGTCTTTGATGATAGGCTTCTTGCAGAAGGTTGGCTGAAGGGAAAGTTTCTGAATGGATGACATCCAAATGTTGCCTTATATAGAGAGAAAAGCCCCTCATATTTTGTGTGCTTGAATGCCATTGGCCAGTGTTACTGGCGTGATTCAATAATGCTTCAGTAGTATTTGGAGGAAGGGGTTTCCCTATAAGTATTAGCAAATGCAAAGTCGAAGTGAAAAAATCGAAGTGTATCACATGGTGATCCAGCGCTGCATTTAAACAGGTGTTTGTAGATTATGTAAAAGAAGACTTTTTGACACAAGGTTGTATATTTTTTTTACATATAAATCATTGTTGGAGTATGTTCATCGTTTGGAGAGGAGTTCCAATTGATGAGCTCCGATTGTTTTTTTGTTTGTTTTTTTGCCTGATTCCATCGTGTGAAATGATCAACTGTGTGATTGAGAACAATGGTGAGCCGGACCCTGTGCTTTGCTGAAGATAAGGGCCTACTGCAAGGTTCAACCCAGACCTGATTCTTTGGAAGGATTCTTTTCAACTACAGCTAAGCTGCTGTTTCTTACACATACACTACCCGGGTAGTAAAGAGAAATTAGGTCTTAACATTTTACATTCATTTTAAACTACACATACGAATAACAAAGTAACCAGGAGGACTTTTGGACAATTTCTTCCTTTATTAAAGGGGTCATATGATGCGATTTCAATTTTTCCTTTCTCTTTGGAGTGTTACAAGCTCTTGGTGCATAAAGAAGGTCTGTAAAGTTGCAAAGACTAAAGTCTCAAATCCAAAGATATATTCTTTATAAGAGTTAAGAGTCAGCCACACCCATAAACACATTTCATTACACCAAATACACAAAATATTATTTATTTATTTAGTTATTTTTTTATTTAAGGGGTTTTTTTTGGACTCATTATTGAATAACCTGGACTCAACATTGAATTGTCCTTACCTCATTGACATTGTTGTGTTGTTCTTTTAGTATTTGCTCATTTAATTCCTGTGTGTAATAAATGTGCCAGCTGTTTACTGGTTTCATACCAATTGGTATAGTTGGGATATTCAGACTCATACTCAGACTCGAGTACAATTTTTAGCATACTCAGACTTGTCACAAACTCGGATGCATTTTTACTCTGACTTGACTCAGACTCGAGCCTTTGGGACTTGAAAAATATTTCTGAGTCCAACCGAGTCCAGGGACAGTTGATGGAACTGTCACTGACCCGATGCATTTTCACGAGAGTGACATTCAGTATTTGCATGTGATTTTAAGTTGCGAGTAAGTATTGTGAAAGCTGCCGGATCCAAAAAAAAGAAAAGAAAAGAAAGCTGCACACACCCAAAGAGCGCTCACAGAAACCGCCTCTCGGTCAGCGCGTGAATGCCGAATTAAGTAGTCAAATGCACAAAAAGTTATGTTAAAATTTTGGAGAGTCTTGGAGAGTATTCATGTAAATGCAGTTGGTTTTGTCTTACGTGAACCTGAACAGTTGGGAGAAATATGGATGTGTCTAAATATTTGATCCATGCGTCAGGTCTTAAAGCGACAGCAGCGTAAACTTGCTGCTGCTGACTGTGTGAATGTTAATCAAATAAAAGAAAATGAGAAAATCACTAACTGCTTTTAACTGAATCATTTTAGTAACTTATTAAAATATTAACTACTATTTCTGTAGTAGCCTATACTATATAGACCTATCTGAAAAACTATTTAATTTGTATTTTTGATTAATAATCTTATTTATCATTTTGCTTGTAATTAATATATTACTGTTTACTTGCCTTCAGTAAGAGAACGTTTAGTAATAGTTTTTGCTGTTGTAATGAAATTATTATTATTATTATTATTATTTTATTTTTTTAACATGGTGGCAGCTTCTAGTTTCAAAGAAAAAGAATGTTTCTAACATATTTGCGGCAGTAGTTTTTATGGGTCAAAAGCAATTATTCCTTACATAATGGAATTTACTTACTTTAAATGAATTAAAAATGCATTCAAAAATAAAACAGTTGTGAGTTGGCTGTGAGTTATGGGTTTTTATATATATATATATATATATAGTGTGTGGCACTGTAAAGACTAGGTCTATTGCTCACAGCCTCAATTTCATCCACGAAAAAATTGTAAATGCTGTCTACCCTGACTAAAGTCTAACCACCCATCATATAAAACCCACAGAGTCACAAACGGAGATAAGAGGTGTGTTTTCTGCTCTTCAGGTCCCATTCACCAAGCTACCCCGGTCACCACCGCCCCAGCTTGAAATTATAAATTTACTGTATATCGATGAATAAAGTCAATTCCTGCCCTATAATTTTTCACATTCTAAAAGCTGTTTCACTCTGAAATATGTCACAATACATAAATCACGTCAGCCATAACTTTTGTTACATGACTAAGTTTGCTGAGCAGAACACTAATTATGAGATGATGTTAAATCAAAAATGAAAGATGCAATAGAGGTTTGTTTTTGGTTCTATTTAAATATATACACGCACACACACACACACACACACACACACACTCATGCACAATTAAGGGTGTATTCACACCTGTCTTGTTTAGTTAAATTGAATCGAACTCAAGTTCGTTTCCTCCCTTGGTGCGGATCTTTTGGGCAGGTGTGAATACAGCAATCTCACTCGGATGCGGACCAAACAACCGCACTGAGACCCAGCTAAAGAGGTGGTCTCGGTTCGGTTCCAAACGAACTCTGGTACGCTGGAGAATTTCTGTCCAATGAATGGATGACCTTAGCACACGTGTGGTTTTGTTTACAATTTCTGGTTCACTTGCAAAAAGGGCAGTGTGAAAGAGAACCACACCAAACTAAAAAAAAGCAAGTAAACTAGCGGACTTTCCTGGTGTGAGTACACCTTAAATCACCAGTTTTTGAATCCTAATCCTAGTGGCCATACTTTTAACACACATATAAGATGTAATCAATTTAAGTCTAAGGGTAATTTCTTTAAGGCGGTTTACTCTGACGTGTGACTCCAGGAATTAGTCCCACCAAACGGCAATCATTTAATTCCAAGCTAATTGATCAAAATTTCATTGATACACCAGAGACTATTTTACAGACAATTCAAGCAATTCTCTGCTTCAGATCATCTTGAATCATGAAATATTAAATCGCTTTAACATCTGCTGTCAATTTCAGCTCCTCACTGATTCAGTATAATCACTTGTGTTCCACATCGCTTTGCTCTAACAGCTTCTGCCAAGTCAACAAAGGCCTGAGCCGTCTCCGGCTGGAGGGTCAGCTTTATCAGAGGGATGTCAGACTGTTGACAGCATTTATCACATCTGTTCTTCCCTTCCATTGATCTTACAACACTTAAACTAGTGAAAGAGTGTTAACTCCTGGAAACAGGCCAGGTGTTACTCTAGTTTGTAAAAAGAAGGTTGGGGAAAAGTGATTCTGACAATCCGTAGCAAGAAAGTTCACTTCATTGCACATACGCACTTATCGATTATCAAGCTCTCATAAAAAACAAGTCAACGCTCCTTGCCCTATTACAGTACCTGAGAAGGTAGCTCGACTCTGACAGATACTGCGAATTCAAACACACATCAGTGAGATAAATAATAAACCAACATTTCAAAAATAGAAGTTGAATCACTCTACAATTGTTGTCACAAATGTTGTCACTCACTTTTCAATGGCATAAGAAAACGGCAATGTTCACAGTTCCTACTGAAATCCATGTTTTAAAACAATTTTTTTTAAAAACTGTAATAGTATATATGATCTTAGAATTAATTTTTTGCCTCTTAAAACATGAAAATATGCATGTAATTACTCAGTAATGCCAAGAAAATGTTCTGGCTGAAAAATGTAGCAAAAACTATAATAATTTAAACAAGAATTTTGTATGTGGGTTGCCCAGTTATGCCACTTATAATATGATGTTAATGATTAAATATTAATAATTAAGTGATATTAATGTCCGCTTTAAGATTCTACAGTTATGTGACTCTGAAATAAGAAAGAATAATAAAATAACACATAGAGGATTAATACGTTTTATACGTTTTATAATAAGTGACCCCGATGTTGGTGCATGAGTAGAGTTCTACCTGAGCATGTTTTATTAGACTCATCTTCGTTATCTCCACAGTCATTGGCTCCATCACAAAGCCACCTTTTGGGTATGCAGTGGTTATTGGGACACTTGAACTGGTCAACTGGGCAACTGTGGTTAGCTGGAAGGAACAACAGAAACAAAAAATTCAGTGCATGTCAAACGAAATGTTTTGTTCTAATAAAAAAAAATACATATTGTATCAATATTGTATCACATATTGTATGTTGCAAAGCATTTGCAATCTTGATATATATTTCTATTGTTTTTATTTATGTGTGTTTATCTATTTATTTTTGACATGTTTTGTTATACTGCTGACAGCCCGCTCTACATATAAGTGAGTTCATATCCATAATACTCTACTTTTTTTTTTTTGACACAGCAGTTTTCATGGTGCTATTCATCTATTCTCTTGAGCTAGCTTCACATTTATCTAAAAAATATGAGTTTGCCTTCAGGCTTTTGGGTTTATTTAAAGTAGCACCTGTGTTTTCCTCTCGTATTTGCTCTATTTAATAATAGAACCTGCTATTACTCATAACCCTGGATACTCAACACGTCCCCAACAGACAATGAGTAACAGATGAAATGGAAAACCAGATTCAAGTGGGATCAGGCAGTAAAGTTTCAGCTGTATTAAACTATAGGACATCCCAGCAGAGCAGAAAATTGATTTTGCAATTCTGATAATTTTGGCAGAACATCACGTTAAAGTATTTCTCATAGTGAACAATGACTCAGCCCCCAACGTTTTAACATGGTGCTTATCGTATCGATTAGCTCATGAGCTGATTGTGCTGTGGGATGCAGTGCGTGGGAGAACATTTTGATACTGGCATTCTTCCCGTTTGATATTGCAGCCGTTTTTCCCCGAGATGTCAATTAACAACTTGTTAATTATTTACAAATTATATGCAAACAGTCTGCTTGTTCAGATTTACCTTTATGTAGATGCTTTTATCCAGTGCAATTCAAGCTACGGTCTATATTTTATCAGCATATGCATTTACTTATTATACAGCTTTATGGAATTATTGATTCTGACTAGTCATTTGGGGCATTGTGAATTAAAAAATTTGCATAATGACCATTAACCACAGGTGGGCCCAATGGCGCTCTTTTTCTATCACATATTTAAGTAATCATCATAAATTATATATCATTTGAAAGCTTAAAACCTCAGAATTCATCCTGTGAAAACCATTTTTAAATCGGACATTGCTTTACCATGGAAATGGTACTTTAAAATCGTTTCAAGTGTCATATTACAAAATGTATTACGGTCTTTTAGAATCAAAAGTTTTTTATAATCTTGACAAAATACATATATTTGGAAAGGTCTGAGTCTCAAGATTCCATATTTGGTGGTAATTGTTTGATAGAAGTAATATTGAAAGAGAAATTTAGACCTTCGTGACAGAAAAATGCATCAACAAAAATGTTTGGATGGCACCCGGTGGCTGTTTGTGGTATAACTCCCTAAATAAAATCTTACAGGAACCTCAATTTTTTTATATCAACTTCAAATTTGGAACATAACTTATTTAGACATAAGGCTTTAATTTTATATCAATTTTGGATTCAAAAATATTTTGTAAAATATTTACTTTATATAAAATTAAAAAAATTGGTACAGTGCATTTTTTTTCAGTGCACTGTTTTCTTTACAGTAAATTTAAACTTCTATAACTTCTTGATACTTTAATATTTTGAAATGATTCCACTTCTGCAGTAATCTGCAGACTGTCTTCTTAAAAAGGAGTCCAACCTTAGGTCTGTATTCCAAAGTTTTCATGAATTATAATAATTTAAGTTTGGATAGTGCACTTTCACGTCTATGTTCAAAAATGGGGGGTGGCACTTAAGGGGTTAAACTGTGTTTTTGACCACTCACTTCACCTTTGTTCTCTTTACAAATCAACACATTTGTTTGACGACTTCTACGTGAGGATTTTAATAAAAAATTGTCTTGAAAAATGTCATACTAATATGTATGAATATAGTTTGGGGTTTTCATTTTTTTTTTTTTTTTTAATAAATTAATTAATACTTTTATTCAGCAAGGAGGCATTAAATTGATAAAAACTGACAGTAAAGACATTTATAATGTTACAAAAGGCATATATTTCAAATAAATATATTCATCAAATCCTGAAGTTTTTTTTTTTACTATATTTTTGATCAACTAAATATATACTTCCTTACAAAAAATAAAATAAAATCAATTTTGTGATATTGTTGCAGTGTTCATCTTGTTATCAGTTCAGTAAAAAATGGATGACACCTGTGATACCTGAACAGAATGGACATTTTGTATTGAGTAATACATCACAGACATATATGATACTGTGTGCGTGCTAAATGGCACAGCTTGAGGCCACAGAGGTTTGATGGTTCAGCAAAGCAGACACAACAGTGATTATACATCACCGTCAGAGAGAAAGAAAACAAGGTACATACAGCATATGTGGGCCTCCTCATCACTGCCATCTAAACAGTCATCATCTCCATCACAAATCCAATTGACTCGTATGCAGCGCCAGTTTCTGCACTGAAACTCATCATTTTTGCACTGCTGGGGCTCCTCTTGACCTGCAGAGTCTTCAGGAGAAGAAAAAATGAATTGTAAAAAAAAAAAATAACTTAAGGGAAAATATAGTCAGTCTCAGTGTTTGGGCGATGTGGAGTCTGAGGGTAAAACTACAAATAAAGTAACAGACTGCTTTTTGAATTTATATACCATTATTGTCATGCTACTTCTTCAATTAAATCAAGCATGCTACTTCCATCTTTATTATAGCATTGCAACATGACAAAACAAAGTATTTAAAGCAGCACAAATTTTTGATTCTGTCCTTATCGTTAGTTGAGTGACTGATGACTTCTATGAAGGACTAGGACTGCTATAAAAATACAATGAAGCATTAAATTAGCAATTTATGATTTAAAAAATAATTTTAAATAGATTTTTTTTAAATGATAAATAAGAAGACGTTTGAATTTATGCTTAAAAGCAAAGTTAAATGTAACAATAAAAAACAAACAAAAAAAAACATTGGCCTTGATGAACAATGGCCACCAGCAAAGGCACAGGTTTTTACATATAAGTTTTACATACAAACATATTGACATTCAGAGGTTTTTACATTTAACTACATTTATAAACATTTGTTAAATAAAATAATTTAAATACGGCAATTTGATATTGTCATTTTTAAAATTTAACTTACATTACTTATAATGAACACATTGGTAACCAATTTCTTTATTTTATTTTTTAAGAGGCTCTCTTAGTCCTCGACAGACTCTTTGTCCTGTATTTTTCTAAGGGAATGGTATTTAAAACAGCCTACCAGAGCATGTGACATTGTTCTTGTCCAGGTGCTGGTTGTCGCCACATGCGCACACCCGGCCTCCTGGGACGGCCAAACAGAGGGTACTGCAACCACCATAATTCACCCGGCAGGCATTGTCACCTAAAAAATAAACATAGGCCTAAACAATAGATATCTACAAATCTTCTTTCCCAATGGCAGGACGACTGTTTATGTGTTCATCCCTTTATGGCTTTTAGCAATGTCTCTCCTTGAAGCACAGAACATAAAGTTCTTCTTCACTGCCCACTCAGAACCAATTTCCTGCTCTTCTGGGATGCTGGTGGTACACGGGGGCATTATTTTTAATCACACGTCAAGTAAATTATGGGAAACACTGGAGACGAGAGCCATTTGACACTCTTTTTCTTTCACAAGACATAATTCGTTGTGTGGGCAATGACACCTATGATGGGGGACGAGAGGAGAAAAACACAGTTTTGTGAGCAAACTGTCACTTATTAAGTTGAGGCACAGGGACAATAATAAAGTTTCATTTAGAGAGGGGTTGAAAGGCATTGTCTGAACCAATGAGATAAAAACTGTTTTGTAATGGCCAATCTGTGGTACTCCAGGGAGCGGAAACACAATTAATCTTTTTCCTGACAAGCGCTTTGAAGAAATTCCTCTTCTGCTGAGAACGTAGACTGTCAAAAAGCCCATATTTTTGAGGCAGGAAATTCATACATGACATAACGGCAGTTCCCCACCTTCTCCTGTCACAAGTCTTGGTGTTATGAATGCTGTAAGTTTGATGTCAAGAGGAGAATATTTAAAACATGATACGAGTCTGCTGGTCCCGAATGCCTATGTCGTCATTCTCAAAAGAGTGAGTCTCTCTGACAAGCAGCGTAATGTCTGCTCCTCTAAAAACACACCGCCCTTAGGTAAGTAAGAGATGAAACATGTGGGAGCCGAACACACAGCTGCGTTCTCTGTGCCACTCGTCTGCATGTGCAAGGGCCCCGCTGAGCAGCGTCCCTCCCTCTGCGTGTTGTGACTGGCAGTTATGAGCGAAGATGACAGTAATCATCCCTCCTTGCCTCAGACATCCACACAGAGTTAAACATTCTAAACAGAGCTTAAGCCCCCACTTGAGCAGATTAAACCCACCCACTCAAACAGTACGGCTCCTGCTCTGCAGTTGGGTCTATGCTGATCAAAGTTAAAACCATGAACAATTGTAATAGCTGCACTGTTTGTAAAAATGTCATTTATTATGAATTATCTGAAAGAATGCACTACTCTATGTAATATGTGAAACAATTTTCCCACCAGATTTTTTTGTGCATTTATTTCAAGCATATTACAGTTTGGTAAAATTAACCATTATGTACCAAAGTCAAAAGTTGTGCACCATTCAGAAATTAATTGAAAAAAAATGTATTTATTCATTTATTTCATTGCAAAAATGTAAAAGTATTTACTGTCACATTTTTATCTAAAAAATGCATTCCTGATGTACTAACAGAGGTGGAAAGTAACGAATTACATTTAGTCTCGTTACTGTAATTGAGTAGCTTTTTTTGTGTACTACTTTTTAAAGTAATTTTTAAAATTTTAATTTAGTAATTTTACTTTTACTTAAGTATATTTTGTTTGAAGTATTGTACTTCGCTACATTTTAAAACACATTAATTACTGAGTAAAAAAAAAATGGAAACTACTCCCTGGAAACTACTGCAGTAAATTATGGGCAGGAGAACAAACTGGCGCTAAAATCACAAGAAAGATGGAGACGGACAAGACAGGCGTTAGTGGTGCAGACCCAGCTGAAAACGAAAAAAGTCTGTTAAAATGCATTTAGAATGATCACAAAATTGAAGATATAGGGGCAGAAAATGTATATATTTATATCATTTTATATAGTAAATCAATATCACGCGAAGAGTGCCGTTTTTTCCTCCAAAAATCAACATGATTACATATAGATTTTTTTTTTACAACAGTTCAATAAACAAGAAGTTAATTAAGAGACTTTTAGACAACATATTGCCTGTTTTTGCTCTATTTTGACAAAAATAATTCCAAACACAGTCACCATATAACACAGTTTTGCGTCTCTGAGCAATGACGGTGTTTCGTTCCTGAATGAATCAACCGTTTAAATGATTCGGTTCAATCGCAATGACTCACTTATTAACAGTGACTTGCTGACACCTACTGGCGGTTTTAATTTCACATTTAAAGTATCTTTTTATTTATTTTTTTAAATATAATTTCAAATGAGTATTCAACATTTTATGTCTTATATATCAAAACATTATTTCTGCATTTGTAACTGCAGGTTAAATGCATTCATGTCCTACATTAAACAGTATGTAATTGTGTTGATACTAATTTAATTTGCCTGGTAACAGCACAAATGTCTTATTATTCTAAAAACTGATTCCTTTAATTAAAAACAACTGGTTTGAGATTTATAGGCCTATCCCGGGGTGCCAAACTCACTTCCTGGAAGGCCCCAGCCCTGCAGAGTTCAGTTCCAACCCTGCTCCAACACACATACCATGTAGTTTTCAAATAAGTCTAAATGATTAGATTAGCTGGATCAGATGTGTTTAATTAGGGTTATATCTAAACTGTGCAGGACTGTGGCCCTCCAGGAACTGACACCCTTGGCCTATACCATTTTTGCCTCCCTCCCACTGTTAAAATATAACAATTTTTACTCTGCGTAAATTTTAAACAAGCTACTTTTTACTTTTACTGGAGTAGATTTTTAGACTGGTACTTTTACTTGTACTTAAGTAAAATTTCATTAATGTAATGGTACTTTTACTTGAGTAGAATATTTTCGTACTCTTTCCACCTCTGTGTATTAATCACTTACAAAAACAAGGAAAGAAACTTTTTTTTTTCTTGTCATGGAAGAAGAACAATTAATTTTCCATAATGCTCTAATTTACTCTTCAAGTTTTCAAAATGGAAGCAACATGAGTTAGGTCACACGATGGAGAACGTAAACAGAAGTTGCCTACTCTTGCCAACAATTAAAATTTGATTTTTTTTTAAATTAATCTTTGTTGTGGTCAGTTCAATTTACATTACAACTTACCTGTATGAATTAAAAGGGAAAAAATATTAAGTCTGACCATTACTCATCAAAATATTATAAAAAAAAGATGAAAAAATGTGTCATTCTGTAATCTTTAACTTTTCTTAAATTGACTTTTAAAGTTTTAAGTTAATGTGACTTTACCCAGCTGGCTTTGTGCATAATATACTCGGAGCCCGAACAGAGGTGGCCGTTCACTCCTCAACAGAGTGACTTCACCAGAGACCAGATCCAGCTGGAAGATGGAGGCATTCATGTACTCCGTCCAGAAGATGGAATTTTGGTACTGTGCAATCCCAAACGGGTGATTGAGTTCCCTGCCACTGTACACAACCTACAGTGAATTGCAAAAAAAAAAAAAAACACACACACATTACCATGCACTGTTCTGACAACTCAGAGAAAGGATTAACTTTTTTTCTCTTTAACGTCTCATTTTTTCTGCTACACAGTAATGGAATGAAAAGTTTAAAAAATAATGTCAACAATGTTCCAATGCTTCAAATATATGCCAGCAAACTCTCAAAATGCACTCTCATTTTGCATTAAATTATTCTTCCAAGACCAAATTATCCAAGCTGTGCAGTAAACATACATTTTATAGCTCTATAAGATCTATTCTGTCAACGTTTGTCTCAATAATAGAGCAGTTTAGTCATGACGTCAATCCATAGGCCTATCCAGGAAGCTAATTTGCCATGGGATCCCTCAGGAATTTCAAATGGGTTTTTATAATAGTGGTTTTCGATCTGGAGTAAAATAAAGTTTGTGGTGAACATTACTTGAAGTTACTTTCCCATTCTGTGCAACAACCTAGGCACAGTCAGACCTCAAATTTCATTTTTGAAATCACTGCCCGATTAAAAATGTGCGTTTATGTGAGTGTGAGTGTACATGCTTGATTAATTGTCGAGTTGTGGTCCTTATATGCCAGCATTAGCATTGGAGTTGAGGGCCATATTAGCAACTTATTAGAAACAAAATTCACATTTGAGGTATCACTGGTGATAATTTATATGTTGTAGAACAAGAGAAGTCATCTTTTCAATTAAATTATGAGGGAACCCAGGCTAAAATGTTAATTCTCTTTCAGGTTTTAGGAAGCTCTTTCTCATTTGTTAAAAATAATCCCATTTGATTTCTAAGATTTCTAAGCTAAGAAATAGCAACATTTGAGCAATTTCACTCACCATTCTGCCAGTGCCATTGAGGTAGATTCTCTCAATGTGATCATAATAGGCATCACACCAGTACATGGTACTGGTTCCATGGTCCAGAGTGAGTCCATTGGGCCACAGCATGTTAGATGTGACAAATATTTTCCTGTTGGAACCATCCATCCAGGCTTTCTCTATTCTACCGATGCTGTCGTTCACCTCATCCTCTTCCCAATCCGTCCAGTATATCCAACTGTACCCAAAACCAGAACAGAGTCAGTGTAGTCCTTGAAAACAGCACTTGTATTTACTTTTGAAGCAGGCATGAATATCAATCACATATTACTCGCTAAGACAGGAAGTGTACAGCTGAAGCAAATTGAAATAAATTGCCTGCAGGTCTAAAAATGTACAAGCTTAACTGAACATAACAAACAAAATATGCTTAAGCAAAGTCAGCAACTCGCACATAGGGGAATCTGGAAATTAATCTGTTTATGTGTACATATATGTATTTTTTTACATTTCACTTTCTATGTTAGGCGTATAGATGCCAACATGAACTGTGATGGGTTAGTGATATTTGAAAAGTGATTAGGTCAATGTTCTGACATGATCTTTTCCCTAGTAAGTGTGCTTAAGGGATTTGTTGCCTCTGAGTACTACTCAGCGGTCAACGCAAGCTTTTCTGTCTCATCAATGATAGAAGCCGTGCTTCAAGTACACCACATAAAACAGAATTGGACAGAGGGCGAATCAAGCGTTCTCTGTCCCGGTGTGTTGGCTACATGACCACCTGAATTATTCAGAAGGCAAACAGCATGATCCAAGTCTGCACATTTCAGACTGTGACAGCATGCAGGGTCCAACCAAAATGAGCAAAGATTACATGTCATTTTCCATGAGTACAGCACAAAACAGGGTCTGAGGCTCGTAAAAAATGAAGTCTTGCTTATATATATATATATATATATATATGTAGCCTGAAGTAGTTGCTGACAATTTTTCATAAATTAATGTAAACTTGTCCAATGAGGCTTTTCTTAAAATAATTTGGATTTAAGCCAGCAGAAAAATAGGGTAACACTTTATTTTAGGGTATCTTAACTAGTTGCTTATTAGCATGCATATTACTAGAATATTAGCCATTTATTAGTACTAATTAAGCACATATTAATTATTCTACATGACGTTATTCTACATCCCTAATCCTATCCAATACCTAAACTTAACAACTACCTTACTAACTATTAATAAGCAGCAAATTAGGATTTTATTGAGGGAAAAGTCGTAGTTAATAGTGAATAAGTGTTCCCTATTCTAAAGTGTAACCAAAAACAATTTAATCCAATAATATTCCAATATTTCTCATATAAAAAAAACACAAAATGTGTGCATCGAATGCTTAAAAAAGTTGCATATACAGTACTGTTCCAATGGTGTTTTTTTTATTTATTTTTTTATGTTTCTGATGTTATGTTATGATGTTTTTGAAAGAATGCTCAACAAGAATGCTCAACATGTCGTCATTATTTGATAAAAAATCCAGTAAACAACAATATTGTGAAATATTATTACAATTTAAAATAACTATTATATTAGTATGCTATATTAGTATGTAATATACTGTCACTTTTGATCAATTAACGCCCTTTCTTAAAAAAAAATAAAAATACTGAACCCAAAGTTTTGAATGTTTGTGGAGTAGCTAATGGCCAGAAAGTGAGAGGAAGACAGACAAAAATAAGGAGTAAATATAGATGAGGATATGAGTGAGAGATAGACACTGAAGATTTCATAAATCCCCTAAACTGGAGCATCAAGCTAGAACAACAATGACTTCATTACACTGTGGAGTTTATGCTCTATGAACTGGTAGGAGTATACAAAATCAGTTTTGACCAGCAGAAAATCCCACAGTTTAGAAAATCTGCTCCTGGGAATGAAGATAGGACAGCAATGAAGTGAGCACAGAGTAGAGATTAAAAAAAAATCAAACAAATGGAGAGACAGAGATGTAAATTGTGAAAGTCCAAATGACAGAATGCAGGATACTAAAAGAGAGAAAAGAGTTACTGAGTCAGGCAAGTTCATTCTTATCATGTTATCACAGGCTGCTTGTGGCATCAACAGAGAGATGCATACTGTATGGGGGGGAAGAGATAAATAAATCAGGACAGGTGGGTGTTATTTCAGGGAGGGAAGCCCATATAGCAGACCAGACAAAGATCAACATGCCACCTGCCTAAATGATAGATGGCCAACTCCTAATTACAGGGCCTAACCCCATTTCTATAAATAAGCCCACAGAGGTGGGTCAAAACAACAGCCAAAATTGTACTAGAGATCATAAAAATAAAGGTTAAATTGGTAAGGTATTTTGATGCAATTCAGTCATAATTGACCCTTTGCAAAGACTTTGCCCCCTTAGTTACTGTTGCGATGTCCGACAAGTCATGGCACTTTCACGCAGTGAAAAATACATTGCAGAGCAAAGAGGACACTGACAAAAGACAAGACAGAGCAGGTTACTTTGGTATGAAACAAAGTCAGCTTTCAAATTTGGTAATTTTTTAAAGAAATTCAAACAATAAATACCATTTTGTGGCTTTTTAATGTGTCGTGACAGATCGCTGTAGCGTCTCAGTTCAAGCGGCATGTGAATTGATCATCTCTTCCTCTTTACTAGTTAAAGCATAAAATAAACATGACTGAACATCAGAAGGTATCTTGTTTCAACCGTGGAAAGATGTCAATACACACCATTTTTCAAATTCAACTCCACCGACGTTAATCTACTCGCCTGTCTGGTTTGTTTGTTGAACAACATGCCAGACTGGGCGTTATGATTTGTCAGATCACCTGTCAATCAAATTCACAGCGAAGGGTCAATTAAGATATTTAAGTAAGATATTTTCACTGGATTGTTAATATTTAGGACACATTTAACACCGCATTTGGATCAACAAATATCTAAACCAAAAACACTAAACCAATTTTTATATTTATAGAAGAATACATATTAATATAAATAATTTAACCATATTTTTATTATTTGTTTAATAATTATATTCTAATATTTTATTTTAGAATAGAGTAATTATTATATTGTTAAAATATCAAATTTGATAAGCTCTCACTCTGCAATTGAAAAGTTAGGAGTCAATATTAAGTCAATATTTTTTCATGTTTTTGAAAGAAATCCCATGCTCACCATGGCTGCATTTATTTGAGTGAAAAATGTACTTGAGATTTTTTAAATTAAGGCTAAATTGATTAAAAAAATTATAATTTGTATTTTGATTCCATTCAGTCATAATATAATATTTAATCAAGACATTTTGTTTAGGTATGGTTGACACTACACTATACGATTTTAATTTTACACTGAAGATTAGACTGGTCAAATTAAATTTGTCACCATGTGCCTACTGTGAGGAGCGAGGAACGAGGTGAACCAAGATCAACAGTCTTTATTGACATCAAGGAATCACACGTATGACACGGGATCGACGTTCAAGAGAGCACGCTAGACATGGAAACACACAGGGCTTAAATCATGGAAGCTAATGAGACACACCTGGGATCAATAGAACTAAATGGGGAACACCTGGAACAAATGATCATAATAAGGACAGGAACGGGAAGGACCAAATAAGGGCATAGGAGGAACACGGGGGGGAAAACCTGGACATGGAGCACGTGGGGAACCAAGCAAGACTGACAGTTAATGTATGCACGCTCCGCCTTGCAAGAAGTCGATTGGAAGATTGCGCCGTGGAACAGACTTGTGCCGCAGGTCAAAACCCCACTGCAACACAGATTCAAGTGCTTCTCACTGCTTACTCTCTATAACTGTGGCTTTTCGTCTTGGTGGCCGCGCGACAAAGCGCTCCCATGCCGTAACATCACAAGCGAGACTCCAAAACTCAAGGAGAGAGCGGTACCCGTGCCGGGACCCATGGCGGAGCAGGCAGACTAGGAAGCTATGGCGGAGCGGGCAGACTAGGAGGCCATGGCGGAGCAGACAGTTCAGGATGCCATGGCAGAACATGGAGCTCAGGGAGCCATGGCAGAGCAGACAGTTCAGGAGGCCATGGCGGAACAGGGAGCTCGGGGAGCCTGGCCTCGGCCCGGCCTCCACAGATGGAGCCCTCTCTGGGCTAAACTCGGGGACTGGAGCCCTCTCAGGGCTAAACTCGGGGACTGGAGCGAGCTCTGGGGCTGGATTCGACACTGGAGCGAGCTCTGGGGCTGGAGCCGACACTGGAGCGAGCTCTGGGGCTGGAGCCCGACACTGGAGCGAGCTCTGGGGCTGGAGCCCGATACTGGAGCGAGCTCTGGGGCTGGAGCCGACACTGGAGCGAGCTCTGGGGCTGGAGCCAACACTGGAGCTGACACTCCCAGGCATACTCGACGAAGGGGAGATCCTTACGGGC
Source organism: Sinocyclocheilus rhinocerous (assembly GCF_001515625.1). Taxonomy (NCBI): domain Eukaryota; kingdom Metazoa; phylum Chordata; class Actinopteri; order Cypriniformes; family Cyprinidae; genus Sinocyclocheilus; species Sinocyclocheilus rhinocerous. The sequence goes on from NW_015626394.1 coordinate 1,355,561, forward strand.
TAAAGCAATGAAACGTGTGGCGGTTTCCATGCCGCGGGGAGAAACAACAAGAAAACAAAAGACTTTTCAAAAAACTAAAACAAAATGGGGAGAAGGGGCGCCGATTACTGTTATCGGTGCGGTCTTCTGTCACGGTGTGCCTACTGTGAGGAGTGAGGAACTAGGAGCGAGGAACGAGGAGAATGCAGGAGAATCAAGATCAAAAGTCTTTATTGACATCAAGGAATCACACGTAGGACACGGGATCGACGTTCAAGACAGCACGCTAGACATGGAAACACACAGGGCTTAAATCATGGAAACTAATGGGACACACCTGCGATCAATAGAACTAAACGGGGAACACCTGGAACAAATTATCATAATAAGGACAGGAACAAGAAGGACCAAATAGGGGGGGGACCAGGATGCGGGGAACAAAACACAAGGCTGACAAAATTATAATAATTTCATAATTTTTTTAATAATTAAAGATTGTTAAGTTATTCTAATAATATTGCATAATATTCTAATAATTATTAAATTGTTAAAACGTTACAATTTGATAAGTTGTCTCTTAACTTATCATAAATCTGATGTTTCTCACTCTTACAGCCACAAAAAGCTAGCTTTGCTTTGAAGCACTGTACATGAATCACTCTATTTTGGCCGTCGTTCAAAGTGCATGCAGTCTATACTCTGATGCCCTGTTAGAGAGGTCAAAAATGTACATCCGCTCCAAATTTCCATCTTCCACCTTCATCCTTTTCCTCTGAGACTTTTTTTTAACGGCTGTCAAAACAGGACACATCAATGGCACCTCAGAAGAGGTGTGCTTCTCATTTCCTGTCTGAGCACTAGCTCCAGAAAGCTTTAGCTTTCCACTCCCGAAGAATAGTGTCAAGCAGTCTGCATGACATCCTCTGAGCTGGCAGTTCAGCAGACAATGCTTTTAATGCAGATTTTAATCGCTTCCACACCACTGAAGTTATCCCATCGGGAATGACATGTGGTGGTGACTGGGAGATAAGTTGGCGTTTTTGCATTTTACTCACGCAAATGTGCACTATTTGCAAGTATCTGTTGACAAACTCACAAAAAAGACAGTTTCTAGCTTCCTGTCATTGCCCATTGGTTATTTTATTGTTAGCACTTCCATTCAAGATACATTAGCTTTAGTAAATGCGAGAGAGAGAGTCGCATAAATTGTACAAGCGTAAGGTCTGAGCAATGAATATAATTATGGCTCTGAGTTAATGAACCCATTGTGTCTGTAATAATGAAACTATTCTGCATTTGCTTTCCCTCTCTTCAAATGATTTGGTAATCAACACCACTTGTGTTCATTAAAGATGGTAAAAATCTATTCCAACTTATATTAATTACTTAATGATAAGTGCACACTTTTAAATAAGCCATTTATTTACAGAGATTTAAAAATAAATTAATTAAAAAGTACTCAAAGCACCCTTAAGATACCACGTGGAATGCCCCAAAAGATCTGAAGACCATCGACCAATCAGTATTTAGGTACTTGAGTACTTTTTAATCAGATAAAAAGAGAGTGAGCAGGTTGTCTGATTGGATCTGAGAGGGCCGAGAGTGGTTGTTTCCTCATTGCAGTATCTCACTTCTTCAGCCTTGGCTGGCTGCACCTCCTCAGGATTCACGAGTTACTCTCACACCCAGGGAGGGCGATAATGAGATTGGCTCTGGGCCATCAAACTCACCATTTTTACTGGCCATGCCATGCCAGCTTACTGGTACACACACACACACACACACACACACATTAACCAGTACAGACAGAGATATGCGTGGATAGGCGCATACATGCTTCACTACTCTATGTACAATTGCAATCGCCTCTGAAGCCATGCAGTGTAAACAAATGTTAGTAAATAAACTAGAATGAAGACTGTTCCTTCAGGCCAGGAGGAAAGTGAGTAGAGCTCAGCATTTCATCGCAGATTGCAAATGTTGATGTAAAGGAGGATTACTTATGTTTTTCCAAGCATATTTTAACCAAATTTTCGGTAACACTTTATTTTGATCGTTCACTTTCGACAGTCTACTAACTTTGCAACTACATGTCAACAATCAGTCATTAGAGTATTAGTAGACTTAACATCTGCTAACACTATTTTGTTGGTCCCCCAACAGACATTCTGCTGACTATAAGTAACTTTGCAAGTAACAGTCTACTAATTCTCTAATGAGAGTCAGCTGACATGTAGTTGCAAAGTTAGAATGTCTCAAGTGGACTATTGAAATAAAGTGTAACCGATTTTTTCAGTTAATATAAGGTATATGGCCATATCCACAAAACATAGAACACACCTAGGGAGGCCTGATATTCTGGCACCATATTGGTTAAAGTCCCCCTGCAATCACTAATTTTATCCCTTAAAACTCATCTTTGTTCATCAAAATGACATATTTAAATGTTTTTTTTTTCCCCCATGCAAATAATTAATTCACATCTTGAAATGGAATATAACTCTTGAATATAACTCTACACCCTTACCTCATTGAGTATGCGTGAAATCATGAATATGCCTCCACTCAAACACACCAGCTTGGACCTGCTTCAATTTCACTCAGTTAACTCAAATAGTAAATGCTACACAATGGCAAGTGACAATCTTGGATTAATGGTTCTTGGTATGTCATTCATCGCAGTTTCAAGAATGAATTCTTAAGCGAATTTATTCAAATTTAGAACTGATTATAGCCTAGAAAGCGTGCAAATAACACTCTCCTTACAATCACTAAAAGGCTGTCACACATGTTAGTTCATCGTGATCTCACAAAGTTATGTTATAATCAATGAAGCTCTACACTGCACAAATAATCTCTTATTTACATTGTATCTACACTTTTTTTTTAGAGGATCTGTGCATGTGTAGACCTCAGCACTTTTGAGTGGTGAGTGGATTCTGACTAACTTAAACCTCTGAATGGCCACTGCATTCACGAAACCAACACATATGTCTGTGATTGGCTACATTACTCAATGCTGCAAAAACACATGAAATAGAAACCTTTAACCAGATTTGAAAAGCCCGCCCCACAAATTGGTGGGATTGGTAACATTTGTGATGGTAGGAAACATGCGGTTTCAATAATTAAAAATTATTTCCTTTCAAAAAAAAAAAATGTACAGACCCCTAACCTTTGAAAGGTAGTGTAGATTTTATAATATGGTCCATTTATTGGTTATCAATTTAAATATTAGTGCATCCATGGTAGTTAAATAATAATAAAATATAAAAAAGTAAACAAAAGTAACAAATAGTTCTATCCAAACCATGCATCTATGAATGTTGATAAGCATTTCAAATCATTGTATAATACATAATCTAGGATTGTGATGATCAGCTGTTCTTTCTACTGTACCTATTCAAAGGATCCACCACTATGGCTCTAGGGTGAGACATGTCTCCCTCTAAAAGAGTCTTCCTGGTTTCAGATGCCCGCTCCAGCCTAGCCACGCTGATGGTTTTTCTGTAGCCATCGTTGGTCCAGTAGAGATTATTTCCAATCCAATCTACTGAAATCCCCTCCACATTATCAAGATCTGTAAGAGCACACATAATTCGGCTGCTGAAAAGCTGTTATCAAAAAAACAACAACAACCTTTGTACCTTTTATATGATTTTAATTCAAGCAATTTCAGGTATAAACAGAGTCTTTGTGTAAGAAAATGAAGCAATTTCACAAACTGAAAATACCAATAATATGAAGAAGAATTCAAAATGTTCAGTAATTACCATCTTTGAGAATTGTTTTCCGACTGCTTCCATCGACTTTCTGACACCCTATCAAAAAACTTGTAGTATCAGCAAAGTAAATGTTTCCGGTTTCAGCATGATAGTCAAGAGCTCTTGGATTCACCAAGTCCTCAATAGGAACCATGTGCTCATTGATAGACTTCACATTCATGTCCAAACCACGGATTGTCCCAGGTCGTCCCTTTCCATAGAACAGGAAAAGATCATTCTTGGGTTCTGCGAAGACACAGATAGAAAGTATTAACATAAGTCCTTCTATGTCATTTAAACTACTGGTCAAAAGGTTGGCATACTTATGATTTTTTTTTTGGTCACATGATCCTTTAGAATCATTCTAATATGCTGATTTGCTGCTCAATTATTATCAGTGCTACAAATATTTATAATGGTTCTTATTATTATCAGTGTTTCTTATTATTGCTGCTTAATATTTTTGTAGAAAGCATGATTTTCTTTGATGAATAGGAAGTTAAAAAGAACTAGGGCTGTGCAATTAATCGCATGCGATTGTCATGCGCATCTCGTCAGTAAAGCTGGTCCCATTATTAGTAGTAAATCGCCATCACCTGCTTTCAGATGGAGAGGTATTTAATACACAGAGCCGTAGTTCACTGACAAGCTAGGCGATATCGCGTTCATAATCGAATGCGATTCATCTTCGATTATGAACGTGATATTGTCTAATTGTCAGTGAACTACGGCTCTGTGTAGTAAATGCCGCTCAATCTGAAAGCAGGTGATGGAGATTTACTACTAATCACGGGACCGGCTTTACTGACGAGATGCGCATAGAAATCTTCTGTAATATATGTCTTTACTGTCAATTTCTTATCAATTTAATCTGTCCTTGCTGAATAAAAGTATTTTAATAAAATATAAATAAAATAATTAAAGTAAATGATGTTAAAGGGGTCATATGATGCTGCTAAAAAGAACATTATTTTGTGTTTTTGGTGTAATGAAATGTGTTTACCTTGAGTGAGCGGCGGCCTAGAGCAGTGGTTCCCAACCCTGGTCCTCGAGGCACCCCAACACTGCACGCTTTGCATGTCTCCTTAATCAAACACACCTGATTTTTATAAAGAATAGGTGCATTCGACTTGAAGGACGGCTACAGACGGTAGCCCAACGAGAGCAGTTTTCAACTCCGTCAGGGGCGGAGTTGAAAACGGAGCCATCAAGCCGGACACTTTCTGCTCCCGTTAGTGACGCTCGCGCGGTGTTAGCATACTCTATTACAGATGAAGTGAATTAAATGCAATATTTGTCAAATATACAGACGTTTCAGAAACGTTTTCATGAGCAACAGATATATACTGATTATATACTGCTTAATACATCGCCATCTGTTCAAGAATAAAGTTCAACGTAAATAT
>NW_015626394.1:1360851-1376526 GCF_001515625.1 Sinocyclocheilus rhinocerous
GCTTAATACATCGCCATCTGTTCAAGAATAAAGTTCAATGTAAATATATACTATTTAAATACTAATAACGTGGGGGAATATATGCTTTCATCAGTGTTTTATGATAAACGTGACTCAATATAACATTGCGACTACAGTAAAAACTGTAGTTTTTACAGTTTACTGTTCTAAAAACTCACATTTGTGGCTATTATTGGAATTTAAAAGGTTAGAATAAACCCGAAACACACATGATAGTTGTCATGCGGTGAATCTGGCCAATCGTGAAATGGCTGTGTCGTCAGAACGCTCTGGAGAAACTGCGGCGGCTGAGTCAGCCGGCTGCTCTCGAAACGCTATTGCGGTGCTTTGATGCCACACGTGACAGTGACGTGGCGTCGGCGCCGTCTCAAGTCGAACAAAATTACTAACCAGCATGCACTGCTTCAAGTCAGATTGCGATCGATCTGCGCAGTGCTGCATGAAGTCGAATGCACCTACTATCTCTTTGGATTTGAGACTTTAGTCTTTGCAACTTTGCAGACCTTCTTTATGCACCAAGAGCTTGTAACACTCCAAAGAGAAAGGAAAACTTTAAATCGCATCATATGACCCCTTTAAAAAAAAAAAACTTACCCCAAACTTTTGAATAGTACAGTATCTTGGTTTCAACATTGATAATAATATGAAATGTTTACTGAGTGCCAGATCAACATAGAATGATTTCTGAAGGATCATGTGACAATAAAGCCTGTAGTAATGGTTGCAGAAAATTCAACGTTGCCATCACAGGAATAAATTACATTTTATAATATATTACAACAGAAAATAGTTATTCTAAATTGTAATAATATTTCACAATATTACTGTTTCTTTATCAAAGAAATGTACCCTTGAAGAGCATAAGAGACTTCCTTCAAAAATGTAAACTATATATACAGTATAATTATTCCAAACGTTTGACCAGTTGTCTCTGTTAAGTTCCTGTTTGCCCCTATTTGGTTCAGTTCCTGTTCTCGCTTAGTTAATCATCGTTTATTCTGTTCACCTGTTTTGATTGAGTTCTCCGCCTGTTTCAGTTTTGCCTAATCACGTTCCATGTGTTTATATACCCTGTGTTTTCCTCAGTTCCTTTGTCTTGCTTTGAAGTTACGTTGTGGTGCTTATCTCCTCTGTGATTCTGTATTACACTCTTGGATTGATATTAAAGACTCACCTTTTGGATTACCCCTTCGCTGTGTGCCTCATATACCCACATCGTGACACCAGTAGTGTATAATTTTTTTTGTTTGATCCCAAATCAGTTATGTGAAGAACTACAAAGCCCAAACTGGCAGAGGCAGATGTGTTAAGTTACAGAAATTAATGGTGCAATCAGCCCCACTTAGCATCCCCAGGCAAAAATTATCTTGATTGAGAGGATTCATTTGACAAGCTCCAGCAATGATATTTTTGTTCATTGAGATTCTGTTTATAAACAGTAAATCTCCTGTTGTCAGATTAACACAGAACACACAACAGAAGCTGAGGTTATCCATGGGCTTGCAACAAGCTCAAATAAATTAATCTCTAGTCACAGTGGGGATTACACAAAGGGCGGCCCGGTCTGTCTGTTATGCGGCAGGCCAATGGCAAAGGAGGAGGATTCTGGGTAAAAAGAGGGACCTCACCTCAACATCCACCTCCGTCCTCATGGGACCACACCAGTGTGGGTGAGACCACACAAATATCACTTCAGTTTATCATTTTGAGTGGAAGAGCTCTGCTACCTTGAAGACAATTAAGCGGTTTGAGACCTATATATCAAACAACACAGGGGCTATTGGATGAAGGCAGCCACAGTCATTTAACATAGCTTCTCATCTGATGGAAAGAGACAGGAAGTGGAACATCTGGCTGGCGGTATAAATCAGAAACGTCTCAAGATGCAGAACTTGGTTCATTATTGCAGTCAATTCATGCTTAACTCAGGATCGTCATTAATTGACCCGTAGCTTTCATTGTCAACTAAGTGAAACGTCCATTGATCAGGAGAATCTGCGTATTGGGAACAGAGTGGAAATGGCAGTAATGAATCATTCTATAGGCAGTCAATAAAATAAAATAACATCACAACCACGTGGGCCAATCTCCTTAAAAGTTCATCTCCATCTCTGTCAATCCGAGTTAGTGCCAAGACTGGTGCAAATGCTGAACCGCTAAATCTTCCCACTTAATAGTGTAACGACACTTCAATTTCCAGCTCTGGATAGCTGACAAGAATCGAATAAAACAAACACATATTCCATCACCATTTATGCAGGGATGACGTGACATTAAGTGTCATAAAATCATTGGGTGCATTTTTTTTTTTTAACACTCTGGTGGCAGACAAGAAATATATATTCATTAGGGCTCGCAATAGATTAAAAAAAAAGAGAAAATAATTAAATAATAGGGAATTACAGAATTTATGCAACTGCATTATATTTTTACTGTTACTTTTTTTTAAATAACTGATTGCATTAATCCTGTAAAGACAACTGTATCATATTTGTTACACACATTTCTAAGGCCTCTAAATTATCAGCATGATCAAAACTTTGCTGAAAATCCTGTTGTACACAATCTACTACATGCCTTCTATCGTCTGATTGATGGATTATATTTTTTAGCAAGTAAAAGGCCTTTTAGTATCATTCTAAATATGTTCACCTTCAGGTCGTGGTTAACGTATTTTTGCTGTGAAATCTTTACTGATTTTTATGAAGTTCACGTAAGAATAAATATTATATTGTTAGTAAGATTTCAAAATGAACACTTACAATAAAAACTACAGAGCTATGATCATAAACCCTTTTTTAGGTTTTGCCTTTCAATAAAGGTTAAATAAACCAATAGATTTTGCAGGCTATTATTTTATAATCCAGCCTTTACAGGGTTAAATGTTAAACTGACAGCCTTAGTTATTATTATAATAATAATTAATTATTATTATTATTTTCACAACAACACATTTGAACAGCTATAGTGCACAAAAGAAAGAATGTGAACTATGGTGGACTGACTTTTGCAGGACAGCCCATCACTTCCCAGGCTGAATCCGGTACGACAGCGGCAGCTCCGGGATTTGTAGCTCCCGCTGAGAAGGCAGATGTGCGAGCATCCTCCTGGTTTACCATAAGGGTCAGCTTCACACGCATGGCCCTTGACTGAAGAGAGGACACTGGTGTCACATTTGCAGTTAGCATATCCGTATATACATATAATCTTGAAGAATGTATTTTTGTATTAAAATATATATTACAAAACCTGAAACAAAAACTAAAAAGTTCTGTGTATGATGCAGAAACAAAACCCCCAGATGCCTAGACAAAACAAACAATTCAAACCAACCTAACACATACTTTACCTTTTGGTTGACTGAGCTTGTGGTAAACCCTTATTGTTTTTGCATTTCCTATGCTGGTTAGCGTCTCCGGGTCTGTGACATTAAAGCGATTTATCCGTAAAATGTCTACCACTGCTCCACTGGAGGGTTCAGAACGAGTTGCGTACAAGTAGTCCTCAAAGACAGCTAATCCATGCAGGTGGGCCACCTAGAAAAAGGAGCATTGACGACTTCAGGTTGATTAGAACGCTCAGAAGTTACTTAGCTAGGTAAATATCACATTGTAAGCTCAAAGGTATTTCCCCTTTGATTCAAAATCAAATTAGCCATTAGCTAAAGCTGTTATTAGGTTTAATTTGACCTGGCAACAGCCCACAGTCTGAATAAGGGGTGCAGATTTGCAGACAGGCTGAAGGTAACTGAATTGTGTTGATATGCATTCAGGCAGTTCAGGAAGTTCGGCAGGGTCAGCCAGAGTGCATGCGTTTCTCTGGGGACACCTTGGTTCTGTGCAGTGATTCTAGCCTACATGTTATCTCTGCAAGCAACATGTGACAGGAGCAGACTGGGAGCGCTGAACCCCGCCCACAAATACACACAAGTTAAAATGTGCATTGTGCTTCACCTAAACCCACAGGGAGACAACCCTCTTTTTCCCTTACTGCAAGAGGTAAGAAATAGTGGCAAAATAGTGTGGCTCATATTCTCGTTTAAATATGTAATCATATACTCAGCCATTTCTCCAGGGCAAGAGTGGATATTCCAGTGTCCCCAAAAAATATTTGGACACTTAATGAACAATTTAAATTACAATTTTGCCATTCTAGCAATTACTTTTAATCAACTGGTCTTTAGATCAGTTTTAGTGGATGTATAAAGTGAGTTCACACCAGGGGTCCATCATATTAATAATGAACATTTCCTGAACATTTCATAATGATACTATATGAAAGCCAGTTTCCACCTCTGAACCTCTTTGAGGTCAGTGCAGTTTTTGAAAAGAAGTATCTTAAGCTTACCAAGGCTGATTTGATCACAAACACATTAAAAACAGTAATATTATAAAATATTATTACAATTTAAACAAACCTTTTTCTATTAGAATATACTTTAAGATATAATTTTTTCTTGTGATAGTAATGCTGAATTTTCAGCAGCCATTACCCCAGTCTTCAGTGGTACATGATCCTTCAGAAATCATTCTGAAATGATGATTGGTGCTCAAGAAACAATTCTTATTATTATCAATGTTGAAAAAAAATCTGTTCTTTAATTTTTGTATGGAAACCATGATGTAAAGGTTGCATTTATTTAAAAGAAATACCAACTGGATGAGTCTTTGCTAAATAAAACTATTACATTCTTTCAAAACCAATCAATTTTACAGACTCCAAACTTGTGAATGGTTTTGTGTGTATAATAGTCACAGTTGTGAAATATAAAAGTGCCATTAAAAATAAAATCTCAATCAAGAAAAAGTCACAATGATTTTTTTTTTTAACTCAGAGGAGGAATATGTTAAAATACTTTTTTTTCCTGCAACGTTTTGCTTGAAAGTTTGCTAGAGCTAAAATAAATAGTGCTTGGTTTGATACTGTGTTATCTAATGGAATGACACTCATGAATTTTTAAGAGCAGCTTAAGTGTCCTAACACTCTGGGGCCCACTGTATAGCAAATATAATAGTTTACAGTGGAATGTACAGTATATTACAGAATTTAGTTGAGTGCAGTAAGTGATTTAAGAGCAAACCATGCTTTAAATAAAAATTTAAAAGTTCACTTGGAAGGGTGCCTAATTAGAGAAGGTGTCATCACACAATAAGGAACCCGTTTGAAACATTGAAGTCAAAAAAGGGAAGATACAGTTTCCAGGCCTGGCAGAACCTCACCTTAATATGCGATGGAAATTAAATGTGTTAGCAACCTCTCACCAATACGGTGCGGCTCGCATTCAAGAGCGCCATTAAACCAAGCACACCCGCACATGCCTGCATACAGTCATCCGTTGCTCTGGCCTTCTACACTTTTCAACAACAAGAAGATCTTTGGGTTGCTTAGCTGAGGTCTACTTTTGAATAATAATGATCCATAATTACTGTCCTCTTAAGTGCACTTCAGGTAAAATATTCAAATGGTGAATCTGTTTCTGTTTCCCGTGTGTTCATTTAGAATAATTAATGCAAGAACTAGCTTGAGAAATTAAAACGCAGATGAAGCCACACACTTGCTACAGTTGCTGCTGGGTATAAATGCCATAACCAATTAATACTTGAAATCAATCTGTGTACAACTGTATTGGTTTCTATCTTCCCCCATCAGGGATGATTAGAGTCTTGCATCAGACAGACAAACAACCCCTTCTTCCCTTCACATCACCATTGTTGAGTATGTGTATCGCAAGTAACTGTCTGTGTCTAATTTTACTATTCAGCTCAGCTAATTAAACGACATCTATTTTTAGATTATTAAAGGGTGGTCAAATTAGTAAAATTTCGAGATTTCACAGACAAAAAAGGTCCATAGTTCATTGTAAATAGCGTAGTGATGCAGTTCACACACAGGTCACTTCCAAACCAAGCAGGGAACTGGGAAACCTGAGAAACTTTTTCAACCTCATGCAAAACTCACAGTCACACGGATTCAAATTGAAATGACTGGGTTTTCCTGCACAAAATTTTGCCAAGCAACAGTAAATGTGACTGCACCTTTAGACTAGGATAAAAGATCTGTCTTTCATGCTAATCTGCTGCTTAGCTACTACATTTTTTTATTCCACCCACATACTCTACCATTCAAGTTTGGGGGTCATTAAGAACTTAATATTTTTTTTTTTCAGCAAAAAAAATCATTAAATTGGTCAAATGTGACAGAAAATACATTTATAATGTTACAAAAGATTTCTATTTCAAATACATGCTTTTTCTTTTGAACTTTTCATTCATTGAATAATCCTGCTTTACATGATCATTCATAAATAATTTTAATATGCTTATATTAGAATGATTTCTGAAGGATCATGTGACACTGAAGACTGGAGTAATGGCTGTTTTTATTATACTCTTGATATACAGCCTTGGTGAGCATAAGAGACTTCTTTTAAAAACATTAAAAAAAGTCTTTGACCCCAATGTTTTGAACGGTAGTGTATTAGGCTGTAAAAAAAAAAAGAATAAATAAATAAAAAAGAACTCACTTGATATCCCTGGATGATAGTGTATCTGTTTTTGCCATTGTAATCCACCATTTCAATGTAATCCAGATATGCGTCTGCCCAGTACACCAGTTTTTTTACCAAATCCAATGCCAATGCAGTCGGCCACTCAACCTTATAATCCACAAGTCGGGTTCTGTTGGTGCCATCCATGTTGCAGCGCTCCAGTTTGGCTTGATTCCCATAGTCAGTGAAGAAGAGCATCCTGCAAGTGATCGGGAAAGAAAGTGCATTTTTTTTAATTAAAAACATATTGAGGTCAACCAAAAATGAAACTTCTATCCTTATTTACTCATCTTCATGTCATTCTTCACATCATTTCCATACATCAACAGCTAGAATTGACCAAGGAAACATTGTGTATGCTATACAGGTTCAAAACAACATGAGGCTGAGTAAATAATGAAACACTGTCTCCTATTCCCTTAAAAGTACACATTACTGTGGCTGTTCCTGTAAAAAAAAATGACATGTTGCCAATTAAAGCAAGACCCCATTAGTGACATGCATACATGCATTTATCAAATGACACCATCCTCCTTTGAAGTGTTTCAATTACAGTAGCCCTGCTCCAAAAAGGTTCCTTTTTTTCCCTTTGTGTATGCAAATTAATTATTAAGGTAGATGACCAAGCTACAAAAAGTCTACCAGTGAATGCAAAGTGTGCTAGACTGAGTGTTCAAGCTCTAACAACATCAGATACCTATAGTGGCTGATACTGCAAACACATAATTTAATTAGGAATCTAACAAGGAAAGAGTTCACACACAGCCAGTGGTCCCCAAGTGCTTAATTGCTCCAGAGAAGCAAACATAAAACATAAAGGAAATTTAAAAACTTCACCGTAAGGAGCTTTTTATCATGGCAGATCCATCTCGTAGTCTGTTGTTATCCAGAATTCTTTGCAGCGCAGTATCAACCTTTTCTTGTAAGTCATTTATGTGTCCCTTGGGGACTGAAGTCGCAGAACTCATTAAATGTTTCAAAGTCAGACTTTTAGCTGATTAGAATATTAGCAAAAGATGTAAAAAAACATGTCTCTCTAAGGCTTCTGCTTTTTGACCCTCTTCAAATCTTTTGTTTTCTGAATGCTAGAAATAATTGAACCTTGTATCAGTGATGCCTTTCCTGTCTGCCAACAATAAAAACTAATTGGATCCTGTAAAACGTACAAAGTTCCAGTGCACTGTGGTGTGTTTTGCTTGCTCTGTGTTCCTCAGCCAGATTTTTTTCCTTCACATTTGGAACAGTTCAGCTCTCAATACAGAAACTGATACTACATTGTTCTATAAAGAAAAGAACAATTCATACCAGAAGGAAAACAAAAAACAAAACACAAACAGCATTATGTTAAAAGCCGTTCAAACATGATTAAAAATCAGATAGACATACTCTCAGCCACATCCTCAGACTGCCCAAAGTCTGTTCACTGACCATCTGATGCATATTGAACAAAAAACTGGAAAGCACATTTTCAATTTGGCAAGCTCCAATGTTTTTAACTTGACATACCATCTTAAAAATGCAACACTCAATTAACAAGCCGCTTAAAAGTAATGAATAAATACATTATATAATACTACTACTACTACTACTACTAATAATAATAATAATAATAATAATGATAATAATAATAATAATAATAATAAATAAATAATATAATATAATATACAATACCGCTCAAAAGTTTGGTGTTCGTTAAGAAATTATTACTCTTATTCAGCAAGGATGCATCAAAGGTATTTATAATGTTACAAAAGATGAAAGAAAAAGATGAGATATCAGCATATTAGAGTGATTTCTGAAGAATCATGTGACTGAACACTGGAGTAATGATGCTGAAAATTTGTCTACCATTACAGGAATAAATGGTCACATTTTGGGGACCAATTCCAAACGAAGTAATTAACTATTAACTACAACTTTTACCTCAATAAACTCCCAATTTGCTGCTTATTAGTTAGTAAGGTAATGGTTACATTTACAGGTGCATCTCAATAAATTAGAATGTCGTGGAAAAGTTCATTTATTTCAGTAATTCAACTCAAATTGTGAAACTCGTGTATTAAATAAATTCACTGCACACAGACTGAAGTAGTTTAAGTCTTTGGTTCTTTTAATTGTGATGATTTTGGCTCACACCAAAGACTTAAACTACTTCAGTCTGTGTGCATTGAATTTATTTAATACACGAGTTTCACAATTTGAGTTGAATTACTGAAATAAATGAACTTTTCCACGACATTCTAATTTATTGAGATGCACCTGTAGATATGGGGTAGGGTTAAGGGATATGGTCATGTAGAATAAGGCATTAATATGTGTTTTGTACATGCTAATAAACAGCCAATATCCTAGTAATATGCATGCTAATAGGCAAATAGTTAATAGTGAGAACTGGTCCCTAAACTGAAGCGTTACCAAATACAGTACATTTGGAAACACATTAAAATAGAAAATTTTAAATTGTAATAATATGCTAAATTATACATTTAAATAAATGATCATATCATATCATATCATATCATATCATATATCATATCATATCATATATTATATTATATTATATTATTTTTTTATTATATTATATTAAATTGCATTATATTATATTATGGCCCTTTTAACTTGTTTAGGTCAGTATAAAGAAGAGAATCCATCTCTTACTGAGCAAGCCACTGCCACATATTAGATTCACGTACTGCTCAATGTGATTTTTAACACCAAAATAAATGACAAACAGAAGGATAAAGCTGATAAGGTATCTGCAAGTTCAGTGTCTTTCTCCTATTATATGGAAGAAAAGCTATCATACAGCAATCCATGATCTTATTCACTCATCCACATTTAATCTGTGGGATGGTTGGGTCGGTCTGACTATGATAAAACAGTTTAATCTGCACAGAATACATTTAACATATTAACTTGTATATATATATATATATATATATATATATATATTTATACATTATTTAATGCTATTGGTAGATTAAGAATTTTCTTTATAAATGCAGATATTTAATAATCATTTTCAGTGTTTGTATGGCAAAATTCAGCAAATTAATAAGGAGAGAACGGTCTTGTGTCATCATTTATGCAGTTATTGCTGTTATAAATAGCTCCTTTTATTAACAGTCAGAACAAAATATTCTCCCTCCAAGTAATACAGTTCATTAGGCTGACTGTAGACATTGTTGCCAAGCAATGCAGCAACTTGCTACATTTATAGAATCCTTATTTAATCAGAATCTAGAATTGGAATTATTCAAATAATAATAATTTATATTTCATAATTATTATCAGCGACATTCAACAGGTCTGAAATATATCCCACAAGCCAAACACACCAACAAACAGAACAAGTTAATGAGAAGACAATGAAGGCAATAAAGCAAAATGAATTAAAAATAAATCCATAACTTGTTTATATGCTGTATTGCTCTTGCGCTCTTGCACTGTGTTTGTGTGTTTGAGGCAAACAAACATTTTCCACCATTGTTCACTGTATATTCTTTATACATCTGATTCTAATAATACAAACAGATGAGACATGGATGCAGAAGAGATTCTTGCAGTGAATGTTCTCATACCACATAACAATAACCACAGAATGATAAATAAACAATACTTTATTTATTTGTTTGGTGGTTAGATAACAAACTCAATAAGCCCAGACAAACCACAAAACACAATGGGAACCAATCTGACCCAGTCATACATCTCATCTGCTGCTTTAGACCTTTCGACCCTGACTTTAATTAATCACTGCATAGTGACACAATGGTCCAACCCAAACCCGAACCGCTGGGGAATTTCATTAATGTAGAGAATACTGAACAGAAAATGCCTCCCCTTTCTTTCACCAAGACAGATTACCAAACAAGAGGGGGATAGCGGATGTATAAAGATTTGCGCACAGCTCTGTTTTCATTTTGCTCTAAATCAAATTCAAGTTTCACACTCTCTCTTCACTAAAAAAAAAAATTCTCTCACCCTGCTTTTTCAAATTGATTTGGGGATTTTAAGTTAGACTTTGAAAAGCGAGGTTAAAGCAAGTTCAGTCTTATTCCCTCTCTGGGATTTTGTTTCAAATTAGAAAGCTAAATTTTACATAACGCCTCTCCAAAAGCGTACAAGAGGACGGAGGCTCCTTCAGGAAAGCAGGCAAGAAATTGGACAAAAAAATATATCAGAACCACAAACGAAACACTTAACGTGTTGTGAACTCTTTCCATAACTACTACGCCTCATGCTGAGCCACTATCACAAACTACCCCAATTTCTTTTGTTTTCACTCAAGCGCTCCGGGCTGACAGACCTCCTGCGTTCCCTCAGCCTCCCTCACACACAAGCAGCTCCAACCTCATCTCGCCAATTACAGGAGGAGGACCAGAAAAACAGAACGGCTATGTAATGTAGTAAACTGCACTTTGCTGAAGCCTGGAGGTTTAACCACTGCACTCCTCTCCCACATTCCCGGGAGGAAACTGGCTGGATGCACTGAAGGTCATGTACAAATGTGAGAGAGCCATTCCCATGGGCTATGTTCATGTAAACGCACCAACACTGTGTTAAAAAAAAAAAATAAGCGTTTAAGTTGGTACAATTACATGCTCATCATGGACCATAAAAGGACACAAAAAGGCACGTTCACAGTGTATGGAGGAGGAACAGTGTTGAGCTTGTTTGATAAGGGTAAAAAGGTCCAACTTCAAGATTTTTCCTAAACCGGATTTTCTGCTTAGGTTCGGCCCTGTGAGGTGAATAAGGGGATCTTTCAAAACATATGGGAGCCCAAGAGAAAAGCTGAAAGCCAGAAGCATGTGTTTTCTAAAGCCATATCCTACAGCATATGTACTGCACACCGAGAGCTTTGCAGAGTTGAAAGCTAGAAAAACAAAGCAATTCTGTATCTAGCCAAGCGTTTCATTGGCCAAAAAGACTGAAGTGTTTGCTTTCACTTTATTTGTACATTTTGTACAACTTTTGCTTTCGAATTTTATATACATTTTTTTCTTTGCACATAATGCATTTATAATATTCTTTAGTACATAAAACACATTGATATATATTTATATACGTGTATGCATTAAATTTATAAACTAATTCAAAGATATCTTAAATGTCAAAAAATTCAATATTCAAACAAAATATATTTTTAATATTACTGAATTTATATGCACATATACGTATAATTGTACATATGTATAATGTATAATTTTACACACACACACACATATATATATATATATATATATGCACACATTTATTAATCAATGCTTTTATTTATGTTCCTTATGTTGTGTATTTTATGTTCCTGTGGCTCAGTGGTAGTGCATTGTGTTAGCAACGCAAAAGGTCGTGGGTTCAATTCCCAGGGAACACACATACTGGTAAAAAAATGTATAGCCTGAATGCACTGCATGTCGCTTTGGATAAATTTAATTTAATTTACACTTTTAGAATATAAAGTATCCTTGAATTAGTGATTTAACTTGTTTCACCTGAAGCAATATGTAAATCATGTAACACACCAAAAGCTGGTTTACACTTAAAAATTTGGTTTAGGGTGAACAAACTGGCAACTGTTTTTTTTTTTCCTCAGTTTCCTACAGACATCATATTGAGCATCGAGATTCCTTTATGAAAAAGATTTTTGGCACTTTTAGCCTTAAAGCAAAAAGACAGCTGCCATATTTAGTGTTACAATTTGCATCATTCATGTGTATGAATGGACCATCTCAGCCTTTTACAGTGAGCAATAAAACTTTAGCACTAAAATGGCAAAAACTAAAGTGATGCAACTGGAGAATTCAGCCCTCTGTGCATTCCATTCAAAATCTCTTGAAAGTTTTTGAACAATCTCTGAGGTTGTTGATGATCACAGGAGAAAGAACACAGCATTTAGACTCAAAGAGATAAACGGCTGTCATTTCTTTTTAAGCACGCCTTCATTCAGGGTAGTCAGGATTTCGTTTTTGTCAGAGTCACAGCACAAAAACAAAAGGATGACAACCACACACCGAAGAATGGAGGTGAAATTGATGGCCTGGGCTCTCCTTGCAGTCTTTAGTGTGCTGAACACCAGTGCTACAATTTAGGTTCACTGGGCACAAGGCGTCTCATTAAAAAACCCGGAACGGAGTGCTCAGCCTGTCCTTGCACTCTCATGAATAAATGGGACAATCTATCTCCTGAATTCCTATTCTAAACTCGCTGGGAATATTACCATGGCACTCCTTTTAGCAGCTAATAACTAGTATAATCATGCTGCCCTTCTCTCCTTTGAGGACTCTTTGTGTTCTTTTACTCATCTCTCTCGAAACATTTCCACAGTCACCATGCTGACATGAGGGACCCACCACCACCTTGTTTCAGCTGTGGCTTTGTGGTGTCAAAGCAAAACAAAACTCATGTTAAGCAGATTTCTGCAAGGGCGTTCAAGACTGTGGGATGCTGGATAAATCATGGAATGCTAATGACACTCCTGACTGTGGGATTTGTAGAACAATCATGCAACCAGACAGTGTTGAAAAGAAGAGTAAATATTTAGCTCTGGGAAAAGTACAGGTAAGACACAGTCGGAGAAGTATTTGCCTAAAATATTGCAATATATGTGAGAGGATTTAAATCATCACAGGCCTTGTCAAAGATGAAATCTCACATCATGCATTTTCAACTCACCCCATTAGAGGATCCAGAGCGATTGCTTTAGGGTTCAACAGGTCGAGGTCTATCACTGTAACGCAGGTGTCTCCATACTGGTTGCAAACAAATATTCTGTCGCTTGCTTGATCCACGAAGTAAAAGTTTCCTGTGAGCCAGTCAAAGGCTAATTGATCAACGTCTGGAACAAAGGAAAACATGGTCAATTTACACAAAACAAGATGATATATTGGTGTGATCATTAATTGGCATATGTTCATGACAAGTCATAGAGAATTCTCGCCATGAAGTGTTAATCAATCAATCATATTCATGAAAGACCTTATTCATGAAAATAAATTCCTAATCTACATATTACAATTGCTACTTTTCCTTTTTCAATGCATATTTTATTGTTCAATGTTGTTCAATATATTATATAGAATATTAATTTAGATGGAATATAAAAATTATGTGATTTTATTGATTAAATGCATTAACGAGCATGATAAACAAACTAGAAGAAATAAGTAAAACAAACAGTGAACCTTTTTAACTAATAAGAAAAACGCCTAACATTGAACCAAACAAAAAGTGCCCCATAAACTAAGTCATATTAGTATAATTTATTTACTTTTTCAAGATCATAAACTTGGGGTCCATTAGAGGCTCTTAATGCACTGCACCAGACATGAAATATGCTATAACTGAAATGCTTTGCTTTAAGTCATAAAGAAATTCTTGGTTTAGAGGCTATTGTTTGGATCAATATACCGAAATGAGAGCATGCACTTATTCTCCAATTCAACACTGTAAACTAATAGGCTACTTATTAAAAGAGTCATAAATCATTTTCAATTTGAGATCTTTTAATGAATACTTAATGGATACATACTGTTGGATGAACTACACAAATGTGCATAAACTATTTCATGTAGCGGTAAATAAATGATAAGCTCTGTTAGCTTCCATACTGCACTGATAAGCACTACGCAGTCAAGCAGAACTCATTGTTACACTAAATGGTTTGTTCAATATGAGAAGATCAGGTCTCATGAGTAAAATACTAAATGTACTGAACTTTTAACAACAACTTTAAGCCCTGTTTCAGAATTATTATTTTTTTTCCGCATTAGTACTTTACATGAAACTCAGTACTTGGAAGTTAAGAATGGGCTCCCTCACAGGCCATGTATTTTAACCGAAATGCATACAGTCTACAACTTAAATCAAAATTTCTATAGGTAGCATTTAAAAAAATAATTATTAATACCATCTTTATTTTCTGGAAATACACATATGTTGTGTGTATTTTAACTAACACATGTATGAGTGATTATTTCTGAAAAAAAAAAATTAAACACTAAATTTATTTGAATTTCATTACATTTGATATGTCATTAAATTGGAATTCAAATTCTGCATCCTGTTTGAACTGAATTTGAATTTCAAAGGCAGATTCAACTCTGAATTGTGCACAACCAGACATTTTGTTATCTCACTTGGTCTCATCACTCATCAAAATGAATCAATGCATCAGTTTTCTTTCACCATATTGTAACTTTAATGTAACTGTTTAACAGGATCCATACCGTGGAGATTCTGGACTGTCTTTACTTCCTGTTCTTTAGTGAAGCCACTTGCTTTCCTCATCCTGGCACACCGGAGTTGTCCGGAGGACTCTGAGGATGTGACCCAGCATACTGATTCCTCTTTATGGTTGAAATCCAAGCCATGAGTTCCATTTGAGTCCAGTTGTTTGAGGGTTTGCAGGCGGGATCCATTTAGGGCTGTGATTATAATATTATCCGAGCCTCCAATCAGCAGCGCTGCAGGGTTTTCACCGAGCTCTGGAATAGATGGATAGGAAAATAGTGACAAGACAGCTTGAGGCCAGGCATTTCCTGGGCATTCCATGCTTTCAGTAGAACAGGATAATACAGGCTCCTGCAGAGGGCACGAGTAATTGAGAATCATGTCTCTTAGGAGAGAAACCCATTTTCAGAACACAGCAGTCAGCTGGATATTTCTGTTCTTATTCAGTTTTTTATACTCACGTTGTATAATACAATTTGTGTTTCTCTGTCTGTGACACACCAACATGATCTCATGATAATTCGTATGTATTTTACGTAAAATGTGGTTCTATAAAACGTACATTTACTTATATTTTTACAGGCACTAAAACGTACAATACTGATGTATGTTCAGCATCTAAACGTACAAATACTAACTATTTTCAGCATTTAAACGTACAAAACTGACGTATTGACGACATCTAAAAATGAATCCTTATGAATATTGAAATCGCGGCATTAATTTTATTATTAGTCGTCATATCAATTACCTTGTTTTCAATTGCATTATTAAATTGTTTACTCGTTTACTTATGAAATGATAACATTTCGTTTTGTTGTGTGATTTCTGCTGCCAGCTCGTTTCCAAGAATATGCCTACATAATGTTAAACAC
>NW_015626394.1:1380712-1390274 GCF_001515625.1 Sinocyclocheilus rhinocerous
CAGCATCTAAACGTACAAATACTTACATATTTTCAGCATTTAAACGTACAAAATTGAGTATTGACGACACCTAAAAATGAATCCTTATGAATATTGAAATCGCGGCATTAATTTTATTAGTTTTTAGTTGTCATATGAATTACCTTGTTTTCAATTGCATTATTATTATGTTTACTCGTTTACTTAATATGAAATTATAACATTTCATTTTGTTGTGATTTCTGCTGCCAGCTCGTTTCCAAGAATAGACCTACATAATGTTAAACAAGACTTTAATTTAAACCTTAAAATAAATAAAATTTCTGCAATTGTTTAACATTTACTTGTCATGTAATGTTTACTTTGATTGCCATGGGCCACAAAAGGTGACTGACAATAGAACTATAAAATACACCAAAAACGCAACATAATTATGAAATGAATTTTATTCATGCGCTGTCATCCAAATCTTCTGAATCCATATGACTCAAATCTTCATCTCCATCCCGAGCAGCGAGTCCAGCACCCATAAACTGCAAAGCCCGCACTGACTGACGCGCTCTTTACAAATTCAAATGTTGCCACTTCAAATGACAGGTTTTACGGCAGGATAATCGAACACTCATTGGCTCTTGCCTGCATTCGTCACAGATTGCGACATGCCGTGTTTCTGGTGAGGTGTGTTTGAATGATGCGTGCGCGCCTTCACGAGTTCACAGAGTGGATCGGGAAAATAATCTGGATAATATGTTCAGCGATAAACAACATAAATTCTGCTCTGCACCTCACAAACCTACTGTATTCCGCCAGAGAGGATCGCGGCTGCAACGCATCGTCATTTGGATTAGGTTTGGTACTGCTTTTGACATTTTTGCAATAAATAAATGATTGTAAGCACACACACACACACAGAGTATGTATAAAGGTATAATATAAATAAAATAAACCAACAAAGATCTTTCCTTTAAATTCTTTTTAAAGAAAAGAAGATGCATTGACATTTATATGCATGAGCTTTTATATCTAATGGAAACCCATAGTTATCCCAGTGCAACAACCTCTTTCTGCTAAATTAATATTAATGTGGGTGAGCGCTGAGTTCGGTTAAGTTTATGGGTAATGATATTCAGTTTATTCCTCATAGGAAAGCAGTCACATTGATTAAACGTGGGACAGATTCTGCATCCAGCAGCAAGGTGCACCGCTGTAATCTCCATTTAATTTAAAACACATACTCAAACCGGTTGCAGTGTACCGCACCAATAGAAATACAAGGATGCATCATCTTTTTAGGTCACAAAATGCTTTGCATAAGGCATCCTTTGAGGCCAGCATACCTAGCACACGTTGCAACGGATTTTATTCATTAATTGTGTGTACTCAACATAATGAATTTATGCAGGGGCGAGTTTACAACACCAGTGTTCATAAGGCTTCAAATGACCCTATGGGCCTTAGAAAAGCTAAAAGTCAAATTGCATAAAAGCGGTGTGTATAATTTCCCAGATAGTTCCAGTCAGTTATAATAACATTTATGATTCAAAATGGATGTAAATCAACTCTTAAAATGTTAATCAGAGGTTTGTATACAAATAAGATGCTTAAATTGATACTCTGCAGTGAATGGTTTCCGTCAGAATGAGGATTCACTGAAGAAAGCAATATTATGGATAGAGGACTCGTATTTTAGCCATAAGCCGGTTTGAAGTTAAAAACATCTTAATGATGTATTAGTTTACTACAAAGAGGCAGATTTTTACTTCACAAGATGTTAATTGATGGACTGGAGTCATCTGGTTTACCTGTGGATTATTGTGATATTTTTTTTTTAGCTGTTTGAACTGTCATTCTCACGGCACCCATTCACTGCAGAGGATCCAATGGTGAGCAAGTGATGTAATGCAAAATTTCTCCAGATCTCCAGTGCAGCAAATTTACATTTTTGAGTGAATTAATCCTTGAAAGGTGATGTAAACTGTAATTAAGATATCATTTCAGATGTTTTCTTAATGTCCACAATTTTGCTAAGACACAGCAGCCAATCCAACACCAGCGAACATGAAAAAAAGTGTTCACAGGTAGAGAAAAAAATATATACTTTATAGAGGATCCGCTCTTGATACACTCATATACATGCTCACTATGTTTGCTCAAATCCAAATAGTTTCCCACAGCTGACACTGTAAGCAAGTGAGATTCAAATATATGCAGCATATTTTCTCCTTATTTTATAATAATTCTCACAGCTGTAGAAAATCTAGTTATTGAGCATTTGGTACTCAATAGCTCTTTTTTTATTAAAACGACTTCAATTACTTGAGCCTAAACAATTGACCAATCTACAAAAGGGATTAGAATCCACTTAGAATTGTAGTGAGTGTTTTCCCTACAAAACCCCCTGAAAAAGCAACTGATTTAATGATAAACTTGATTGGATTTGAGGCTGGTGGGGAGACACTCTCACAGGCAGGTGCCATTAGGCAAGTAATGAATTGGCATGGCCTGATAAAGACAGAGAATAGCTGTCCTTCAGGCCCTGCTCTTCATAAAACTCAGCCTCCACTTAATCCTCAATGTCTGGCTTATCTTCCACCAATAGCTCCATTATTTCTGTCCCTTGGCACAGCAACACTGATATAGGGACTGTAGCAGAATATCCAAAGCAAACTGACTCAATTTTCAGGTCCTTATGGGAATGAGAGGCTGAACTGGTTTAGTCTGGATTCATACGTGATCCCTGAAAGCTTACTTGAAAAAAGGCATTGACTTAGTAGAGGGGCTTGTTGTCACTTTATAAGGTAATAATGTAATTTGTCAACATAAAACAAAACAATTCATGGAAAAAGTGTTTGTTTGTGTGTGTGTGTGTGTGTGTGTGCACGCATATATATACAAACCTGAGAACAGAGAATAATTTCTATACATACATGCATAGAATTATTAATGACTTGAAGAAGAAAAAAATAAGTTAAATGAAGTTTAAACAAGCATTGACTTAGTAGAGGGGCTTGTTGTCACTTTATAAGGTAATAATGTAATTTGTCAACATAAAACAAAACAATTCATGGAAAAAGTGTTTGTTTGTGTGTGTGTGTGTGTGTGTGTGTGCACGCATATATATATAATTTGAAATTGTGTAAAATTACAACATATAACACAACTGATATACCTTTCTCTGACATATTGTATATATGAAATGAAGCTTTAGAAATTTCAGTTTGGAGAAGAAGAAGAAAAAAATTAACAGGATTTAAAAAAAAAAAAGGATTATAATTTAAAAGTGTTGTTGAACCAGGTGTTTGAAATTAACAGAAAATTTCTGCTTGTGTAATTGGATTTTTGACTCAAAATCTTATAGGTTTGTGAAATCTCATGTGACAACTTCCCTCTGTGACAACTAGCCCCAGTCCCCCCTATTTGCGTGGCAATCACTGAGCAGAACTGTGTTGTTTCAGATATAAGTCATTTCAGATACACGCAACATCTAATCAGCATTGCATATTTCTCAAGCAGACATTAGAAAATGTTTTTCAAGGTCAGAAAATTACCAGCGCCGAAGGCGGCTTAAAGCAGAGCTGCAGCCGCTGTAAGTTAATTTCATTCATATCACACAGAGTAATAATCCACCTTGTTTCAACTCAGTGCACTCTTGTGAAAGAACAATATCAGGACGTGACAACATTTCAAACGGCTTTTGCAGATCCCCGGTCATTAATTTATCATGCTCTTACCGTGTTTGGCTATGCAGGAGCGTCTGTTCGGCTGCAGGCTGTACCCATCTGTACAGCTGCAGCGATATGACCCATAGGTGTTCATGCAGGTCTGGCTGCATGTCCCGTACATGGTGCATTCATCATGATCTGTACACAGAGGAAGAGTCACTTATGACAAATTAGGTGTGCTCAAACATGACCCAAATACATAAAATCCACTTAATGTGGCCTCTCGGTGGCTTCTCCCTATGCCACCTCGTATCTCCGGGCAAGTCCTGCCTTGCATCAGTCTCCAGGTCTTTGCCTGTTTAAGCTGTACTGAAGTGTAATGTTCCAATGGTGATTTACTGATTTGTCTTAGTTGAACATCTGGAGGAACCTTCTATGATCAGGGTACAAAATAGAGCCTAAAAAGTTTTTTTGAGGATTTTGAGGCCTTAAAAAACTATAAAAAAAACAAAAAAAACTATAAGCGATTTCACACAAAAACATAATAAAAAAAGTATGCATATACTCAGGGGTGCACATAAGTGGTGCACATGCGCGACCAAAATAAAAAATATGCTGTGTAAATAAGGTCATACCGCTCATTTACATACCGACATGATTGACAGCTGTCAATCACCGTTTTAGATCAACTAACTGCAATAGCGAATTCCAAACGGAAGTGAGCATCCCTATGCCCTACTCCCTTCGAAGGGCAGAGTCCTTGAAGTGTGTTCTTTGAAGGGTGTAGGGCATTACTGTCTCGTATAAGCGTTTGGAACTCCCTTGGTGAAGGGAATGACTGACATGTTACCTTGACAACGCTGCGCGTGCGTGCAGCATTCAGCACTCCATCAGTTGTTGCAAATAATTATTTCTTCTTCTTCTTATTATTATTATTATTATTTTATTCAAATATTGTCTAATTGTGTCTTATTTACTATTAAACTTTTTCAAACTATACTTGCTTACACTACAGTCAAATCATATGTCTTTCACTGATGAAAAATATTTTGTATTACATTAAAATAGACAAATATAATTAGCCTATTCTACTTACGTTTGTATGTGAAGTCAAAATCAACCCTCAATCCTCAAGTCAAAATTTGCTTTAAAGGGGTCATATGCTGCTGCTAAAAATAACATTATTTTGTGTATTTGGTGTAATGAAATGTGTTTATGTGGTTTAAAGTTAAAAAAACACATTATTTTCCACATACTGTACATTATTGTTTCTCCTCTATGCCCCGCCTTTTTGAAACGCGTCGATTTTTACAAAACTCATCGGTCTGAAAAAGCGAGGTGTGCTGGAAAGGAAAAAATGAAATCGCATCATATGACCCCTTTAAAAAGCATCGCAAGATCTACTAATCGAAGATCACATGATCAGAAACGGAAATCACTTCCGTGAAGTGACCATCACGTGTTCCCTTCGATAACAGGCTTCTGGAAGGGCCCTTCATGAAGGGATTCAGTTGCTCACTTCTGTTTGGAGCGTCCCTTCACATGGCGTCCCCTTCCTGAAGTGCCCTCCCTTACGAAAAAGAAGTTTATTCAAGTGTGCTATTAGTATACTTCTTTTAAACTAAAAGTAGGGAAGTACTTTTAGTCTACTTTTTATGTACTTCTCAGAAATGGGCTTTATGTACTTCTCAGAAATATTAGTCCCAAGGAGTATTGAAATAGTACACTTACAAGTATACTACTAGTACACTGATATTTGTATACTTACTTCATAAAGTATACTTAAAAATATACTTGAACTTTACTTAAGTATACTTACTAAAATAAACTTGAAGTATACTACTTTTTGGTAAGGGCTTCAAGGGCGCAAAAAAAGCCGTTTGGAATTCGCCCAATGTATAGGGTTGGGAATCGAAAATCGATTCCAATTCGAGAATCGGATACTTAAGGTCAGGAATCGGATACTTGTCAAATTAAAATTTCGATTCCGCCTATCGATTCTTATGTGCTTTTTTTTCCTTCATCTGTGAGGACCGGACCTAGCGATCTACCAGGACCTTGCTCGCTAATCTAAGCGCTCCAAAGTTTGGCTACATTTGCGATCAGAAGCCAGAAATGCTAAGTATAATATCTGTGATAGCTAAACAAGAGAGGTGTCACCACCAACATGACAAAGCACTTTAATTGAATAAATCGTTAAAGATCGCGAACACGATTCAAACACCAACGTGATTCTATTCCTAAATTACAATGACTCGTCTGTTTCATTCCTCAACCTTTGACGTGTGCGATCACAATGTTGTGATCACTTGGTTCGTCCATGCAGCGTACGATCACACCAGTGTGATTTGAACATTTAAATCTGCGTTCGCGCTGCCATTGACCTATAGAGAGAGAGCAGCTGTCATCTGTCATGAATGAAACAGCTTCACAGTCTTTTCAGCCACACAGAATCATTATTTCTGTTACAAACATTCAAATCACATACAAACAAACAATAAATAAATAAAGTACAATTTTTTTCTGAGAAAAAAAAAATGTTTCCTACAATCATTTAAAGCTGAATATGTTTTACAATCAAGAAAGACTTACAAAAATTATGTAAAGGCATTTTTTCTCCTTTCACTAAATATACTGTACATGGGTAAGTCTTGTGTGACCAGTTCTACATTAAATCAATAATTACATAAATTTAATAAAACAGACTGAATATTAGTTCTACAATTTAATTGTTGGATGTAGTCAAAAAACAAATCACAATTTTGGGGAGGGGGGCAACATTTGATGCATATAATTTTCATGATCGGTTTATTTTATGTTAAATATTGTTTTATGTTAGCTATGATAGATAGTTCATCTAACATACCTAATGTTCTCACAACCAACAAATATAGGATTTGTGCTGTTAATGCTTAAAAAGCAAAGAGACCTCGAGATATACTGTATTCCCTGAGACAAATCTATCCAGTTTTACAACTTTCTGTTTGAGCCTGATTTCTGCTACTGAGACAATTAGGCATAATGTGGCAATGGATCAGCTATATTTCACAATCATGTACAACAACCAGCCTTGATATCATACTCAGAGGGTTTCATTTAGGCCAAATCAGGCCGAGAAGTCACTTTGACCTCTCTGGAGTCAATGCCTCGCGTCAAATACAGCAGGACGGAGGTGTGAAAAGACACCCTGGGGACGGACAGCCACCCCTCTCCCTCCTCATCGCACAAAGCCGATCATTTGTCTGAGATGCCTGGCATGACCCTGAGAGTACCTACCTCTACAGCTACGCCCATCCTCTCCCACCTCGAATCCATCTGCACAGAAGCAGAATGTGCCGTTTCTGGTCATGATGCATCCATAACGGCAATGCAGCTCGTGACAGGCTGACAGGAGTTCTGTGGCAGGAGAGAGACAGAAAGAGTTTGAGAGAGGGAAAAACATGTAAATTGCTTTTTGATTTCACTCCCTCTAAAAGCCCTTCCTTGCCATCAGCACAAGGATGTGCCAGTGCATACTGACAGTTGTGAGCCAGAGGTGGGGATCAATAGCACTCCGTGCGGGTGGAATCAGAGAGGTGCTCCACACAGGGAAAAAGAGATGAAATTAGAAGAAATACCTAACGTTTCTGTTGAAAATTCTATGAGGAAAGAAAAAGGTTTTGTTTGGAGACCTACAGAAGCTTTTAGCAATTCTTCCTGGTCTTTGGTCCTCAAAATTCAATCAATCTGCCACAAAAGAGTTGTGCACAACTGGCTATTAGGTTTTTCATTAATAGTTTCCACAGTGGACCTTCGCTGAACACCATATTTAGCAAGCGTAAAATGGAAATGGCTGCTAGTATCCTAATTGCTTGGCATCCTGTATGAAACTTTCTGATTGGTATCCAATGACTTTTTCTTACAATTGAACACAGCATGAATCTGCCATTACTATTGGCAAAAACACTATTGATGAACAAATATGCAGTTATGGTTCATAATGTATCTCATGCAGAAAGGTTCATGATTCCGATGAACTACATCTCTTAGGGGATGAAAAAAAAGTCTGAAGGCTATTTTATTGTCCAACTGCATTAAGTACAGAAAACAAAAGCAAAACAAGTTCTCTAAACAATGACACATGCAGTCTAACCCATAAATACCCAACCACTGATATTAATTTATTTTCTTCTTAAATGTAATGGTATTTTTGCATGTTGTGTTTTAGGATGAATTTTATAAGTTTTGGAAGTTTTTACAAGTTTTGGGAACTCAATAAATCAATCAATCAATCAATTGATCAATCAATCAATCGTTATAATTAAGTGGCCTTCACTAGAAGCTAGGAGGAAGAAATTTGGATATGTTCATCTCAGGAAAGTTTCATGATCTTCGAATATTCCTACACCTCACTGACCTCTGCAAATGCATATGTACACCAACAATACAGCTACACTGACCTCAGTCTTCCCGGTAAGCTAGAAGACAGAACAGAATGCTCCCTCTTATAATCTATAAAGTTTTATTAGATAAAAAAATATAATAAAATACAGAATTTGGAATAGTTTATCTATGATTTACTGCATTTACTGCACATTATATTGCACATATTTTTTATATTTCCATTTTTCTTTCACTAAACAAGAGAACTGAGAAAATAGCCCCCCCCCAAAAAAAATCGGAAGTTTTAAACCATAATTAGTAAAACGTATTATTTAATTGCTTTAAACATTCAGTTGCATTCATTCGATAAGTGCATCTCTGAGAGCCAAACGGCAAACGCCATATAAATAAAAAGACAGAACTGTAAAGAAAACAGATCTACAACTATAAGCAGTCATATTTCAAGAATGTCACTGTAAGCTACAAAAATCAAAACATCACAAAACATAATTTCTATCATTTGAAGTGATAACAGAGACAGAAAATCCCTTTAATAATATTTGTTGAAAAACTCAAAAGATATTTAAGTGTACATTTAAGTTTATTTATCTGATCTGAGCTCTGATATTAGATATAATGCATCCTGTAAGGCAAAGAGCAAAAATGCATTGTATTTTGTGTGTGGAATATCTGACAAAATGAACATAACATGACAATTTTCTTCTAAGATAACCCTAAAATTCACTTTCAAGATGTTTTTTTTTCTGCCTTCCATGATATGCAGCCTGTCATTTTCTCTGTAAGGTCTCAGTGGAATACTAGTGCAACAACCTAAAATTATTTTCATACAGTGCAAGCAACAAAGGCCACATCAGCACGTCTCTGACTCCCTCTGTCTGCCTGTCACATATTAAATCATGTGGCAGCTCCTGAGAAAGGCAACAGAACCATCCGGCTATTGTTCACTGCACTCTTCAGACGTTTGTGGGTGTGGATTCAACTGCATAATTACAATTACTACAAAGACACCTGAATTAACAGCTTGACAAAAAACAAAAAAAAACAAAAAAAAAACATGTGAATAAGACAATATTTCGATCTGAAATGAAATGAGCTATCACAAAGAGGAGCTTTCCTTCAGTTATTTCAAGACATGCGACCGCTAAACATTCATTACTGTCAAAGAAATGTATGCAAACAAATTCTTTGATTTCTTACATCTCATGTCTGATTACAGAGTATTAATTAATAGAATCAAGTCTTATATAGTTATATATTTGGCAAAAAGTTATGGAATTCAAGTTGATTCGTCCCACCCTTCTTGAATAACGCACTAAGGAATTCTACGAAAAGCACGTAAAAATGGATGTGAGGCTATATCTCCGCAATGGTTTGGCGTATTGAGACCAAACTTGCTGTGTGTTATAATAAAAGTGACCTGAGACTACCTGCAGTGTTTCGGCGCAATGAAAAATGCATATTTTTGCTTATAACTTCTGAATGGTTTGGCCAAAAATCACAAAACAGGTCTCTTTAGATTCGGTGCATCATGCCGAGTC
>NW_015626394.1:1390357-1391447 GCF_001515625.1 Sinocyclocheilus rhinocerous
AAAAACAAAACAAAAAAAAACATGTGAATAAGACAATATTTCGATCTGAAATGAAATGAGCTATCACAAAGAGGAGCTTTCCTTCAGTTATTTCAAGACATGCGACCGCTAAACATTCATTACTGTCAAAGAAATGTATGCAAATCTGTTCTTTGATTTCTTACATCTCATGTCTGATTACAGAGTATTAATTAATAGAATCAAGTCTTATATAGTTATATATTCTTCATCACTTCAAACCAAAACTATTTCTGTACATTTTCTTTTTCAGCCCTGTGCAACCTATTATACTGTTTTTGTACATCAAATCTGCATACTACTACTATTACCACTACTAATATGTATAAAATTAACATCCATTGATACACCTGAATATATATATATATATATATATATATATATATCGGTATGCATCTTCAGCACTATGCCCTGATGGCACTCAAAAATTTTGGGCGCTGCGCCACCTTGTGGTCAAAAGTTATAAAGCAATTTATAAAAATGCTAATAACTTTTGCATACATTATAATATTGTAATGAGACTGAGGTTGATAGATTCCTTGCATCATGCTGAGAACATAGATACCAATTTTGCCATAATTGGCTGAACTTCCTGTCCGCCATTTTGATTCATGTTGAAAACCTACTTTTTCGAACTCCTCCTAGACCGTTAGTCCAATTTTCACCAAATTTGACTCGGATCATCTTCAGACCAAGCTGGCATAAAGTTATGGATTTCGTGTCGATATACAAAACAATTTTTGTTTAGAGCATCAAGAATTTGCTGGTTAAGATGCCAAAATGCATCTGAGGCTGTATCTCTGCAAAGCTTTGACGTATTTGCACCAAACTTTGTATGTGCCATTGTCACCTCACACTGACCACGCCACATCAAATTTGGTAACAGCGTCACCTATTGGTCAAGAGTAATAAACCATTGATTTATTATTAATTATGAAATTTCCAAAAATGCTAATAACTTTTGATTGCATTAGCCTAGGGCTGGACGATATGGCCAAAATTGATATCACGATATATTTCTTAATTTCGGTCGATACGATATAATTCCGATATCGATATGAACACTATTTAT
>NW_015626394.1:1392507-1397293 GCF_001515625.1 Sinocyclocheilus rhinocerous
ACCAATTTTCGCTTAGCAAATCCGAACTGCCTGTCGGCCATTTTGATTTATGCTGTAAACCTACTTTTTCAAACTCCTCCTCAAGCCTTCGTCCGATTTTCACCAAAATCGAGTCAAATCATCTTCAGACTGTGCTGACAAAATGTTATCGATTTCGTGTCGATAGATGAAACCGTTTTCGTACAGCACTGCTACAAATTTTAGGCATGGTGCCAAAATGCATCTGAGGCTGTATCTCTGCAAAACTTTGACATATTTGCACCAAATTTGTATGTGCCATTGTCACCTCACACTGACCATGCCACATCAATTTGACCTATTGGTCAAGAGTAATAAACCATTCATTAACCATTAATAATTACATTCATAAAAATGCTAATAACTTTTGATTGCATTAGCCTATTGCAATGAAACTGATATCAAAATATTCCTTGGCTTATGCTGACAACATAGATACCAAATATGCCAGAGTAAGCTGAACTTCCTGTCCGCCATTTTGATTTATGTTGAAAACCTACTTTTTTAAACTCCTCGCCACTCGTTGGTCCGATTTTCACCAAAATCGAGTCAGATGTGCCTACAACATAGATACCAAATATGCCAGAGTAAGCTGAACTTTCTGTCCGCCATTTTGATTTATGTTGAAAACTTACTTTTTTTAACTCCTCGCCACTCGTTGGTCCGATTTTCACCAAAATCGAGTCAGATGATCTTCAGACTGTGCTGACAAAAAGTTATGGATTCCGTGTCGATATATGAAACCGTTTTCGTACAGCACTGCTACAAATTTTAGTTATGGTGCCAAAATAACTCTGAGGCTATATCTCTTCAAAACTTTGACATTATGACACCAAACTTTGTGTGTGCCATTGTCACCTCACACAGAACACACCAAAATGATTTGATTACAGCGCCACCTGTTGGTCAAAAATCATAAGCCATTTAATCATATTACTAGTGGTTGTATTTATGATATTTCAGCCATTTCAATTACCATGATCCTAAAATTGCTTTTATTACTCATTGTCGCATTTGGTCTGATGCTCCATGCAGGGCCGTTTCTAGCCAATTTGATGCCCTAGGCGAAATCCCTATTGCCCCCCCCCTCACAAATTATATATATATATATATATATATAATTATTTTCAGACACCAGTTGCTTGTCACATTCAAATTGGTTGTCATAGTAAGGTTGGGAAACACTGCTCTAGCCCAATAATGTTGGGGGATCCAATGGGTGCGGCAGTCATATTTCAGGGTGACCGTGCCACTCTTTATCACAACCCTGCTAAAAGTGCCAGTGCGCTCATTGGCGCCCCTTCAGCTGGTGGCGCCCTAGGCGACCGCCTAGCTCGCCTATGCCTAGAAACGGCCCTGGCTCCATGCCATGCTTAGCTTCTCGTTTTGCCTCTGGAGTGCTTGGCCCCGCAATTGCTGCTTGCAGCTATATTTATTAATATTATTATTGTTGTTAATACAATATTAACAACTATAACTAAATTAAAAAATTAAATTAAATTAATAATAGCCAAAGTGCTTTCCAGTTATGTGTGCAACATGAATCAGGTGGTCAGTGAACAAACTGTAGATGGTCTGTGAGAATGCCATCTGAGGCTGAGACTTGTAGCTGGCATGCTAAAGCAGGTATGAAGGATTTATGGATTCATCACAACTTTCATGACATATCTTAGCAGCAACACCAGTGCCATGCTTAGACGAATCTACAATTGTAACAGAAAATGCAACATACATGCTGAATCATAAGGGTCAACGGATATTTAGGGTGTATCTTAAAAACATCAAAGAATATTTATTTAATATTTAAAAACATAAAAGGATAAATATCATTTTGATATAGAAAATATTACAAGTAGCATTCCATCAACCCAAACCGAGGACATTTTCACAGCATCAAGAGAAGTGATTAGTAATTGCACTGCATCTTTAAAAAAATTAAGTAATTTTTTATGTGGCTAAATATGTAATTGCTGACTAGAATAGCAGTTTTTTTTTGTTGTTGTTTGTTTTTTTACAATGGTTAATCAACACTATTCACTGCAAATGTTAGCAAAAAGTTAACAATTCTTAGAAGGCAAAACATTGATTGTAAAAGCTCTGTATATATATATATATATATATATATATGACAGATATCACTGAAATAGGTGTCCTGAGAAATCGCTGTGACAGTCCTCGGCTCTGTAAACAACAAAATTGTCAGGAGAGAGGCAAATGCGCATTCAGGTTATTGACATGGGGTTGGTGGACTGATTAGAGGTTTGGGTTTTGTAGAAAGAGCATGTGGTTGAACTAAAATCTCCTACAGAACATTTAGGTCCTGTTGTGTTCGGATAGTCCTGAAAAGGAAAACTAGTTTAAGCTCTGATCTTGCTATTCATACTTCGTAACTTTGAGCAGCTGCATTCATTAACTTTTTATTGGATGCAACCTACTTTGTGGAGACAAAAGACCAGGCAAAGCAATGGGATGGTAGGCTGACAGATACTCAGGACTAATCCTTATATCTGCTTTCAAACATCAGCACGCTCTCATGACCAGACACGTAGCCAGACAGACAGATATTCACAACAATGTCTTCCGCTGAGGCTGGAAAATGTCATGGCTTTGCTAGGCAATGTTACAGAAAAGTATATAGAAATCATATCAGAGAGAGATCAACATTAAAACAGAATCAAGGGACAGTCCACCCAAAATAATATTTTCTTAAGAACATCTTTATTTTATTTATTTATTTTTTTAAGAAGAAAATGAAAGGCTTTGCTATTA
Source organism: Sinocyclocheilus rhinocerous (assembly GCF_001515625.1). Taxonomy (NCBI): domain Eukaryota; kingdom Metazoa; phylum Chordata; class Actinopteri; order Cypriniformes; family Cyprinidae; genus Sinocyclocheilus; species Sinocyclocheilus rhinocerous. Next base: position 1,395,295 of record NW_015626394.1, read on the forward strand.
TCTGATTGTAGGCCAGGTTTTTTTTTTTTTTTTTTTTGAGACTTGCATATCATTTTAATGAAAAACACCTGAAAGGTCATCTGTTGCACTGTCTGAAAACCATAATAATCATCATAAGCATGCACACTGTTTTTGTTGTGAATGGTTTGCCGTGAGTTCAGCACTTGTGTTTTTTTAATGCGCCATTTATTTTAAATAGTTATTTTTAAAGAGACATCTCTAGGAGTTTTTTTTGTACATTTGTTTTGAATTCAGCAAAACATAACATCATGCATAACCATGACCAATCAAACATTTTCATGAGTAGCATATCCCTAGTAATTGCAATGTGTATTTTATATAGTTAGTGTTTTACTGCATGTTTAATATTGTAAATAAACCAGTAAATTCAGTAAAGATCTTACCTTTGGGGATTTTAGTCAAGTTATCCTAACTTTAAGAGGTTATTTATGGAGATTTTGAACAATGGATCTCATTCAATAATGGTGCATGCACACAAATCTACCTACGAATGTTTTCAGGAGCAAAACATGTTTCATCAATAACTTTCAAACTAAATGAATTCTAAATGTATTAAAAATACATAAAAATATGCATATGTACAGCTGACTAATAAGACGCCTGTGTAACCTTGGTCTGTTTTTAAAGGTGTTTATTGTGTTTGAGCTGGTTTTGAGAATGGCAACATTGCTCGAAGATCTTTCTATGCATCTCTCAAATGAAAATTTGTCTTTGCTGAGATTGACAAAAGGCCATGATAGTTTGGGTGCATTTTATTTTAGTTCTCTTCTGCTTATAAATACAAATAATCCACGCAATTATTAGTGAATGAGACATGTTCTTTTCAGGAATTATTCAAAAGTTTTGTCTTTAATGCAAAATACTTAATCTCAAGTTAGAAAAATAAGACGAAAACAGCAGTTAAGAAGAATTTTACTTTAGAATGTTTCATGAGTTTGGGGCCAGAAGTAGTAAACCTTTTTTTTCTCTCTATCTCCATGGCAAAGCACTTATGCTTCTTGTGACAGAGGGTCTCCCCTCCAATCACTGTCGCCCCGGCCCACATGAAGGCTCACCACAGGAGGGGCGTGATAACAGAATGCTGCTGGCAGAGTGTGACGAGGCGCACTTGATGCTTATTGTGCCCTGTCACCGCTGCCATAAATCCAGCCTCACGTCTTTCCTGTGCTGAGCCAGCCTCCCCTTGTGCATCACAAACTGTCCTTGAGGTCAAGGTACGCTGTCACATGAGGGGCCACCAGTAAGCCGTTGGCTCCCTGGCCCAGCCAAGCGGGAACTGTCTTCTTTTAAGGGACCCTTTCTTTAAAATCCCTACAGAAAAATGTCAAGGGCAGATACAAACTTTAAAGGCCTTGAAAAACATAGCAAGAGATCAGTGGGAGTCCTGGCTCACTTGTTGCCTTAGGTGACAACATCCTGTGACTTTCGAAAATAGAATATAATACTAAAAAATTATAAAATAAAAGGTAAGTCCAAAAAGCAAACAAGTGCCTTAAAGGGACATTTCTGTCATTATTTACTCACCCTCAGTGGTGCCAATTTATGTTGCTGCCCCTCTATGTTTCTTTTAAATCAAATAGATCAAAACTGACAGTAATTATACAGAATTTATACAAAACTTTTTAGTCATAAAAGAATCCTATCACATTTTCGACAAAAATATTAAAGGGTTAGTTCACCCAAAAATGAAAATTATGCTGCGTTTTACTCACCCCCGATGCATCCTAGGTGTATATGACTTTCTTCTTTCAGACGAATCCAGTCGGAGTTATATTAAAAATTGTCTTTGATCTTTCAAGCTCTATCATTACAGTCAGCGGGTGTTGCATTGCTTCAGTCCAAAAGACCTGAAATAAAAAGCGCCCTTCCATAAAAAAAAGTGTCTCGCACGGCTCCGGGGGGTGAACAAAGGCCTCCTGTAGCGAATCGATGCGTTTTTGTAAGAAAAATATCCATATTCAAAATGTAATAATCACTT
>NW_015626394.1:1397745-1398089 GCF_001515625.1 Sinocyclocheilus rhinocerous
TCTTTCACAATGCCCTTGAATCAAAATAAATGAATAGTTGTACATAAAATAACAGTAAATAAAACAATAATAAAACAAAACCTCAGGGCTGTGAAGAGACTTCTTCTCAGTGTTGGGGAGTAACTAGTTACATGTAACGGCGTTACGTAATTTAATTACAAAATAAATGTAACTGTAATCAGTTACAGTTACTAAGAATTTTTTTTTTATTAAATTACAGTTACTTATGAAAATGTTAACGATTACAAAGGGGATTACATTTGAATATGTACACACATCCACATACAGATTTAATTTATTTCTATCCCAAATTGCACTGATTACTCTGAGATACGGCCCTATAA
>NW_015626394.1:1398260-1399744 GCF_001515625.1 Sinocyclocheilus rhinocerous
AATAATAATAACATTAGAACAAAATATTTAAAATAAATATAATAATAATAAAATAATGTTAAATATAATAAATATAATTCTATTTAATTTTAATTATAATAAAATTAGAAAAGAAAAAAATAAATATAAAGATAAAACAATCGTATATATATATATATATAAAATTCTAAATATAATAATACAATGAGGAAAAAATAAAATAATTAAAAATAAATATGATAAGATAATTTAATAAATAAAATTTATTAAACTATAATTATATATAATCATTGTTGGGGAGTAACTAGTTACATGTAACGGCGTTACGTAATTTAATTACAAAATAAATGTAACTGTAATCAGTTACAGTTACTAAGAAAAAATGTGTAATTAAATTACAGTTACTTATGAAAATGTTAACGATTACAAAGGGGATTACATTTGAATATTTACACACATCCACATACTGATTTAATTGATTTCTTTCCCAAATTGCACTGACTACTCTGAGACATACGGTCCTATAATTTCCACAATGCGGGAAACACAGACTGGTTCGTAGAATCCAGTCATAAAAACGGAATTCCTATAGCCTAACGCGGACGGAATATGCCACATTTTGGACGAATAAATCAAAAGTAGGTCAGTACCCTTGAATCAAAACGCGATATGGACTAGTGTCTGTGAATATTAAGCCGCAAAAAGACAATATGTGAATCCTGCACGTTCTGCATGTCTGTGGAAATCAGACGCGGATTGGCCATCGGGAGGACCGGGACAGTTCCCGGTGGCCTGGCAGCTGATTTGGCCCGCTATTTTAATATTATTATTGTATAGTTGCTTGCCGAATGTACTAAAGCGATTATTTCTGAATTCGCCATTCGATAATTAAATCTCTAATAAATCATGAATCGGTTAGTCGTGACTGGCAATGCTTCCTCCGCCAAAAGGTTTGGATCGGAGTAATCAATGCGAGAGAGAGAATGGAGTGGACTGTGGAAGTGCACAGGTGGACAAGAGAAGTAAAACTACTGTTCAGGGTTTCAAGTGCAGGTCAGTTTAATCTGTAAATATACTATTGTAGTTTTGTCTTTGTTTACTTAGTTATAAAAAATAAAGCTGGGGCCAAGATGGGTCTTGCGCATGTTGCCCAGTTGGGGCCCACCTGTTGGCAAGTACAATCCCACATGAAATCCATGTGGGCAATTGACATTGGGCCATTATGGAACCCGCGGACAATCCCATTTTGGGCCCACTTTTTCAGCCCATGTCAAACCCACATGGGCCCCACACACAAATGTTGGCTGGGCATATACAAAGAGTCACCAATGTTTCAAAAAGACACCCATGTTTTAGGAGTTTAGTACACAGAATAGGACACATGCTTATTAGATAACTGTATTTGAGTTGATGTATATGCTTTTATTTATTATTATTTTTTAATTAACTATTTTTTTCCAAACCATTGTTAGATGCAGTGTTTCCTGTAGTTATGCAAAGATTTG
>NW_015626394.1:1399770-1423777 GCF_001515625.1 Sinocyclocheilus rhinocerous
AATAAACATTCATTAGAAATTTATAAAAGTAATCAAAAGTAATCAGTTACATTACTTTAATAAAGTAATTGAAAAAGTTACACTACTATTACATTTTAAATAGGGTAACTTGTAATCTGTAACCTATTACATTTCCAAAGTAACCTTCCCAACACTGCTTCTTCTGTACTGAAAGAGACTTTCTCTAAGCTTTCTTCTTTTTTTATTTTCTACTTCTGTAATTACTCTAATTGGTATGTAATTGCTTTTGAGAAAAGGAATCATGAGCTGCTTTTTAATGACTGAACTGAACATAATACAAGCACAATCTATGGAATTACCTAAGGGTGTTCATTTGTTATTGCATTTCAGCATAAAGACAATGCAAATGAAATTTGTTCTGATATTACCCTGCTTTCTAACCTAACCATCATTCACTAGCCTAACTATCATTGTCATTGTCATCTTCAACTGTACCACTTGTCCTATGGCTGCACAAGATGAGAAAACATTTTTTTTTTTTTTTGTATTTTTGGGGTCAAGAAAAAGTCAGCGTTTGCAATATATTTCCTCCTCCACTGCAAAACTCTCTCTGTGCACTTTAATAAGACGACAAAATGCAGGTTACGGTGTTTATATACTTAGAGAAATCAGAATAATGGGCAAAAATCCACCTGTGTCGATCGGTTTATTCTTAAGCGATTTATGACCTTACATCGATAAAGGGAAGCAGTTCAACATGTTTACATGCAGCTTATTAAGCATAACTGGTTTAAGAACGTTCATGTAAACGCACTCAATAAAGCCTACGGCCAGTCGGTTCCAAAAAGAAATATAAAACATGTGCTAACTGAAAGAAAACAAGATGACAAAAAAAATTGAATACAAGATTTGGTGATAATACAGCATAATGAGAGATTTACAAGGAAATTTTTTTTTTAACCAAATTAGATATTTTCAGAACAACACGAGCGTCAATCAAATCTGTGGAAAAAAAAAAGATCTATACATAATCCATATAATAATAATAATAATAATAATAATTTGATGTTGAGTTGCAGCATAAACGGTCAAAAAAGTATTTGAAAGCACCTTTGAAAGAACTTATGTACATAACCACGTGTAACTATGACCAAATGCTGTCACCACAGACATTCTTGCCACTTGTATGCTTACAGCTTGTGAGGAACTTCTGAAAATTCCACTAAAGAGCTCCTAAATTTAAATGTGCCCTCTTTTCATCTCCACCTGTCAAGTATCAATGCTGGCTGAGAGGAGCCAGATTTTGCACGGTGAAGAAGAGGCAGCCAGGTGCTGAAAAAAAAAAAGAAAGGAGAAAAAAAAAGTTTTTCATGCCATCTCTGAAAATCTCCACTCCACTGAAAGACAATCTTTAAAATAAAGAATTGCCAAAGTGTGTGAAGGTGAAATAGAATGCTGTCTTTGTCTTCCATATGGGCACAATTTTGTGTAATGCCCTCCTGGGATTTATTATGTAAATTCATTATGAGAGGGGGAGGGAAAGTGTCAGCGAAGACCCAGCTGCCATGCTCCAACTTCTCCGCGGTGACCTCATTTCCTCCCGTCTGCAGGTGTATGGTTGGAAACACATGTCGAATGTCCCGGCCCGAACTCCTCAGTGGCCAGTGCTTACTCATTCAAATAGACCCTTTGATGAAATATACTATGTTGCTTAGTTCAGCAGACAGTTAAATCACCAACAAAAACACGTCCAGACTTTCCACTTCTGTGTAACCTGTAAATCTGCCTTACGTATCATTACTAACATCTGCATGTGGTTTAAAAACGACTGTAATTTTCCTTGCACACAAGCTGCAAAATCATCAAATTAGAGGTGAAAAACTAAATAGAATGACGATGTTTGAAAAACATTTGCTCTATGACTGCAGTGAAGTAAACGGCAACTAAGAAGTCTGCAAACTGAGCAAGAGTGGAATGAAAAAAAAAAAAAGGATTTATTGCCCCAGGCACTCGTTGCTTAATTAGCTGTATCTAAAAACAAACAAATGGAGGAGGAGAACAATGAACATAATGTCTCTTAATGCTTCCTAACACCCAAGGATAACTTTCTGTGATACATCACTTCAGGCTCTGAGCACCTCTTTCTTTATCTGCAATACGTCAAGTCAAAACCTTAATCTTTCTGCCCACTGAACTAGACCAATCTCTTTCCTCGCGCTGGAAGGCGATTGGTTCTTCTGTCAGAGAAAGATGTTTGGAGGTTAGCCCTTCCTTTAGGGCAGATAAACCTGAAAAGTGAGGTTTGGCTCACAAGGAATGAGCTAATATAGCGGCAAAGGATATATCATTTTAATATACCAATGACAGATACAAAAAAAAAAAAAAACAGGCAACTGTCCACTGTTTTTATGAGGAAATATAATTAATTTGAAGTGAATTTACAGTGGAATCCAAAAGTAAGAGATCTGTAGTAAAAATGCTTCTATTTAGCATTTTTTTAAATACAATTTCCCAAATCTAGAAATAATTAATCTAAAATATTTGCATATTTACAATTAACTGAACTAAACTAAACTAATTTTTTTTTATTTCATGTATTATAAATAAATTATGAAACCTTGTTTCTACGGGATAAAAAAGGTGACTTTTTATCTCACAATTCTGACTTTATTTTACAACTCTGACTTTTTTCGACATATAATCCCAGAATTGTGACATTTAAACGCAGAACTGTGAGATGAAGAACTGCAAGAGATGAAGAACAGCAAGAAGAAAAAAAAAAGCTGAATTGTGGCTTGTTAAATAAATAAATAAATTTTTGATACAACTGTCTATTCAAACCTAACAGCATGTACATGAGTCACATTTCTCAGGCAATTCAAAACTAATTATTATTCTTCCACCAGTCTCTCAAGTCTAGAAAAACGTGTTGTTGCTCCAACCCTGCAGGAAACCCCTGCAATCCACCTGACATTATAATCTGGTGTTGTTTATATGGGTCACTGGCCTGTTTTCAGCTAGGCTCTGGATCAAAGTGCAGGATCAGCTGCTCCTGGCACTGCCCAGCTGGGTGCCACACTTTTCCAGTTTACCAAAGGTCGCACTCTTGGCCAGCCTGAGGTGTGCCGCCTCTACTAACACGCATCCAGCCAATGCCAACTGCTGAGTCGGTATTGTCATATCACAGAGTCCAGGTGGCTCCACCTGCTTGTTATTGTGGCTTGGATGATTGTGAACAAGAGTTGATTGTGTCCAACATCACACCTGCGGCGTCATTCACCTGTTTGCCATCCATTAGCGTAAAGCCAATATATGTAAAGATATGCAGCATTAGGCTGTCAATATAAATGCTGTTTTTGTCCAAACAGTGAGCTTATTGATATTGACAGATCAAAATAAACATCTGCATAGCTAATATCAGGCAAAGACATTATAATTTAGTGTACTCACCTCGACAGTGGACTCCTTCGTCAAAACCGTCCTCACAGTCTTTCGCCCCATTACAGAGCTTGTTGAAGTGAATGCACTTTCTCGTCCCTATACACTGTATGTGATTTAGAGGACATCTGACTATCACCTCCACCTTACCTAAAGAACAGGAAAGAATGATAGTTTACATACACGTCTGGTGTGATTTTGCAAAAACATATAATCCACACAGTTTCACTATATTGTCAGTAACTACTTTAATAACTGCTAAGACAGTTGTATGCAAATCTATGTGGTTCAGACAAATGTCACTTGCTTTAATTTGCTAAGCTTTGAGAGATGCAAATGAAAATGGGAAACAATCCAGTTGACTGAATTTAGCTTAAAATGCACTACCAGCCCCAGAGTGATTTCATTTTGTGACAAAAACGTTCCTTCAGCACCATTTTCTGTCAGTGGATCTTTAAGAGAAATGCCAATAGAATGATTGCAGGTTTCTCATTTACAATTCGTCCTTCCTCTTTCCTATCCTAATGAATGCTAATTTAATTAGCAACTTAAAGCCATTACATCTCTTACTGTAAAAGTAAAGTTCTGGTAAAGTTGCAGAAACCATTTAAGCAAATTGGCATTTGTTTCAAAGTAGAAATTCTAACAAAGTAGAAATGACTAATTATTACTATACCTAATTATTAATCTGCAAGGACAGATTAAATTGAACAAAAGTGACAGTAAATATGTAATGTTACAAAATATTTATATTTCAAATAAATGTTGTTCTTTCTATTCATCAAATAATCCTGAAAAAATATTAAGCACCAAAACTATTCACAACATTGATGATAATAATAAAAATGTTACTTGAGCACCAAATCAGCATATTAGAATGATTTCTAAAGAATCATGTGACACTGAAGACTGAAAGGCTGCTGAAAATCCAGCTTTGCATCACAGAAGTAAATTACACTGTCAAATATATGAAAGTAGAAAACAGCCATTTTAAATTTTAATATTTCACAATATTACTGTTTTTACTGTATTTGATCAAATAAATGCAGAACACGTACACAAAATGCAATAAGTTTGCAGAACCAAGTTCCGAATATATAACCCCCAAAAAGAATGAATTTAACATTTATAAAATGAAATAAACAAATATTACACACTGATTAGAATCAATATGCAGCCATAAACAAAAACCCTGCAGAAACATTATTCAAAAATTTACAAAGACTGCACTTTAGATAAACAATTAAGTTCAATAAAACAGATTTCATGCAGTAAATGATAGCATTGCTGTAAATAGCCCTTTTCTCCATTAAAAAATACACCAACAGTCTGTAAACGCAGCCACAAATGCAAATGTGTTTACTTGAAGGCATTACTCTGTACAGTAAACAGACGTTCGCATGTAGGCTATGCTGCTAAGCTATTCTGAATCACTCTGTGTGTGTGAGAAAGAGAGCAAGAGAAAGAGAGAACGAAAGAGAGAGATGGAGCCAAAGCCTCAGAGATATCTATTGACACGGCTGCACCAAGCAGCTGTTTAAAGATTCATGAGGCACATAGGTGACCCTCATCTGCTTGAGCAGCCACAAGAATACATAAAACACGTCTAAGTGAAACATCGACTTCCATCTCGCACACTGTGAATATGTCACACTGCACCTTAACTACACTGGTATCAATTACCATAACTGCAACACAGCCACTTAGCGTGAGATTTATAGCTCATGTGACAGGACCTCTTACAAATCTCCGGAGTCCCAATTTCCTCTGAGCTCTGATCCTACACCACTGAAAACATCCTCTGGAAGAGTCGAGGTTATTCATCAGCTTTCATTTAGACTTCATAAGATAAAATGACGCTGTAATTAAGGGGGTCATTTAATGGGGGATTGTCATGCCTAAACATATACCAAGCTCATGATTTATCCGCCAATGCATTTATGCTTTTCACATTTCACAAAAGCATCTCATTGTTCTCACAGAAGTTTTCCTTTTTCTCGGTCATGGAAATGTGCCAAAACATTTTTTTTTTCTAGACCAACTCTTTCCAAGCCCCAAGGACATTCTAAATTAGGGAAAGTCAAATGTAAGTGACCTTAACTTTGCATACTCATATTTCAAACGTGAGAACAAAAGGCAGGTTTATCAACCTCACAACCTCGTGGCTTTTCTTCAGAGAGCTGGAGGAGAAGATACAGGACAGGCTTTTCAATTAAAACGTCATTTGTTTCAATCCTTGGCCATACATACATACACAACTCAATTTTACAGTGTCAGAGGGATTTTGGGGCCCACATATGTTGATTAATAGCCATGCTAATTTTCAATTAAAACTCTACAGATATACTGGCCAACATGTCTCTAATTATGCATTCATGAGGCGCTTTTCCATTATTCATGAGTAAATACAGCAACAAAACAATTGAGGGGGGCCCATGTCACATGCATTGCTCTGTTAACACAGTGGAGTGAGGGGCTGTGACAAACTGTGATTATCCTAATAAAACTGCATTGTCAAATACAGAATCATTCCACTCGCAAACTGATTGGGGACTAATCTAATCAGATGAGAGGGAGAGATGAATATTCAGGAGTTTCAGATGCACCGTGCTGGATAACACAGATGGCGTCTGTGCAGTTGAGGGATGATAGGAAATTATTTCTCTTCACCCTGTACCAAATTAGATGCCAGATAGCACTCATGGTGAATCATCCTCCATCATGAGAAAACTCATGAACGTGGAGGCGGAAAACACATGCTTATCATACTTGCATGTAGGAGAACTGTCAAAAAAAACAAAACATTGAAGATTGGATAACAGACTATAGTGAATATGCTGCGTACATTTATGTCTCTTTGACATTTTAACTTACATGTCTTGTAAAAAGAAAAACTACGTGTTTTTAAGGAAAAAAAATCCATCATTAACTTTAAACCATCGCTTCAAGCTAAAATACAAGTCCATAATCCATAATAACTCTTCCTCCAGTGAAAACGTCCATCTCCTGTTGTCCTCTCACATTTTAGAACCGTTTTTAGAACAGTGCTTGATCTGTGCATATTTCTCACCTGATTCACTCAAGATGACTGTTTTACTGGAGAAATCAATATTGTGGATAGACGACTCGTATTTTAGACAGAAGCAACTGTTTGAAGTTAAAAACATCTTAATGATGAATTTATTACAAATATGCAGCGTTTCACTTTACAAGATGTCAACTGACAAACTAAAGTAGTGTTGACTACTTGTGGATTACTGTGATGTTTTCATCAGCTGTTTGAACTCCTATTCTGACGGCACCCATTCACCGTAGAGGATCCATTGGAGAGCAATTTATGTAATGCTACATTTCTCCAAATCTGTTCTGATGAAGAAGGAAACTCATCTACATCTTGATGGTTTGAAGGTGAGTAAACTTTTAGCAAATTTTCATTTTTGGGTGAACTATTACTTTAAAAGTGTACATAGCCCCATGTTCTGTGTGTCTAATTCAAAACAGATCAACAAACAAGAGCATTTGGAGAGGAAAAAATCTGCACATTTTCCAGCTATTTATTTAATTGGCATTAGATTTGTCATGGTTTCACTCTACGAAACAAATAAAACAATTGACCAATTCCACAGGACAGTGCATACTGAATAATGCATCTAACTTCTATTCAACCTCTGGTGGTAAAGAGGAGCTAGTCTAAAGTTGGTGTAATTGAACTGATACCTTTTCCTATATATATGTATATAAGCATTTTAAGTTCTCTTACAAATGCACACATTATCTCACTAGAATTCATTACAGTTCAAGGTCTTTTGTTATGCCAGCTGTCTGGCTCTGGCGGTAAATGGACTTCAGGATGAAGTGTAAATACGAGCCTCAGTTAGTTGCCCAAAGAAACGAGGAGTCTCAGGAAATCAAATGATTTGGGCTGAACAATACGCATACAGATGGAGACTACACTCCTGTTCCATACAAAGTAGGGCCTCCACAACTAAACAGCATTTTGGCCTTTTCATTAATTTGCTGGAATGGCTGTAGTGTCACTTTAAAGATAGTCCACTGCCAAAATAAACCCTTTCTCTGTCCCTCACATATTGCTTTTAATTAGAAAGCCATGGTGATATTTACCCTCTTTTCTCAATGTGAAAGAAGAGAGATCAGCTGGGAATTGCTAATCCATCTACTTAATGTGTAACGAAAGGCTTTCATATGAAATCATCCATTCTGTCTCTTTAATCAAGGAATCTAAAATAATGAATTCTTTGAGGAAAATGATACAAAAAAAATTTCATGGCAAGCACAAGGGTTGACACAATGCCAACATTTCAGTAGTCAATACCAAAAAAAATTCATTCTCATCACCAATTTTGAAATAACGGCAAAAACTAATATGATTAGTACACCTGAAAATAATAGTAATACTAATTATATTCTTTCCCATCAACTGAAATCATCATGTGTCATTTCAAGTAATTAGGCAATATGTGAGTGATTTACAATCAAAGAAAAAAAAAATTATATATGTATATATATATATATATATATATATATATATACACACACACACTTTTTTTTCTTTGATTGTAAATCACTCACATAGTGGGGACATGGGGTAATGTCCTGAAAAGTCACCTTCTCCTTCCTTGTCATTATACAAATTTATGTCCTCATTTGTCACAAAAACGCGCACACACACACACCTTTTTTTGCCTGGCAAGAAATCTTAGCTGAATTTATTGCATATGTCATGTATTATATATTCAGCTGTCTTTATTCCACACACTGACCCTCAACTCTTTTTTCACTGTTTATTTTAGACACACTTCATGGAGTACTCATGTAGGTGGTGCACTATGACTGGTGAGCAAATTTCCCGTTCCACTTCCTGTGTAGTAATATGTACAGATGTACTCTATGCTGTTTGGAACTGAAAATACACACTCAATTAAAAAATATACACAATTTAAAATCTCACTTAAAAGGATAGCTCAACCAAAAAAAAAAAAAAAAAGCCAATTCTATCATCATTTACTCACCCTCATGTCTTTCCAAACCTGTATAACTTTCGTTCTTCTGCAGACATTTTAAAATAAGAGTCTCAAAGGCATTTCTCAAAATAAGAAAACACGACGTGCTGTTAGTGTCATGACCTGTGGCTTTCATTTACGCAGAATCCAAGCTGAAAACCTAAAACTTTCCGAAAACCGTCACAATAATCTTTTTCTGCTTTGTAAACAGTGGTTATTTCCTTCAGGATACACAAACCTAGTTTAAATTCACCTGTATAAACAAGGATTGAAGTACTCTGAAAATGTAGCACCTTTGACTGAGCAGCCACAACCGATGTGGTTATGTACAAACGTCACTTGAATTCCTTGTTTCTTGCTGTTTATTAGTTCTTTTAGCTATCAGCCTCTTGTTGATGCTCTTGGCAACAGTACAGCAATCTGTCAAGGTGGCGTAGGTGTTGTGGCATTGTGTATTTTTCACTATCCTAAGAGAGAAGCATTGTAATTTCCCTCCTTCCTTTACTCTCAGAAGCTATATCTGCCATTTACATGGGATGCAGAGTTGTACATTTGTGTTCTTAAAGTTGGTTCCGAGAGGCAGTGGCATTCGTTCCAATGTCCACCTGGGTTAATCTTCAAATGTCAAAGAGATTAGCTCCAGGTCACACTGTCCACATCTGTTATCTCAACGTAAGGACACTTTCACATGCCTCCCTCCCATGTCTATATACTATGTGGAGTTCTAATGAAAACACTTCGATTTATTGGATTTTAAAGACTTGCCAGTAATTTCAGATGAGGATGTGTTTGATTTTTATTGGCACAGCTGACAGCCTAATTAAGGCCTATGGATGATGACTATTTTGTGGCTTTGCCCAAGTTAAGCACTCACAGTTCAGATTTTTGCCCAGGTGTGATGTTCTGTTTACTTGCGAGCCATATTAGTTGGCTAACTAAACAAATAATGTGCTATTGTTTGATTGATGTTCACTTATCTTAATTCCTTAATTAATCAATTACAAGTATACTTCAATTAAAAAAACATGCTGATTTGGTGCTCAAGAAAAATTTATTTGAAAACAATAGTACTGCTTTTTTTTTTTTTGGAAACCCTGATTTTTTTAAAGGATTAATTTATGAATAAAAAGTTCAAAATAACAGCATTTAGCTGAAATGTAACAATGTAAAAGTCTTTACTGTCACTTACTGATAAATTTGATCCATTCTTGTTGAATAAAAGTTTTAATTAAAAAAAAATAACAACAAAAAAAAACTGATCCCAAACTTTTAAACAGAGTGCCTTTTGTCTTCAAGTTAAGCAAAAATATATATTGTATACTTAATATATATAATTTGTATATAAATTATATTAGGGCTGGGTATTGGCACAAATCACAGGATTCAATTCAATTTTTGATACACAAGCTTGCAATTGAATTAGATTCCGATTCAATTTGATTTGATATTATTATTTTGGATATATATCAGACACAGTACATGGCAAATTTTCTCAAGAAAAAAAAAATCTCTCAACTAATGCTGTAAAAATTAGTTATAGAGTAAATTTTTTTCTAGCTGACTAATTAGTTTATGGTCACCGAATATGTTTATTTCTGAGGTGTGACGTTACGTGACATTGTTTATAAGCTGTTATATTGACGTCTTTCCGCAGTTGAAACACTGAGTGATTACATGAGACAGGATACGGATTTCAGTAAGTTGTACTCTTTCTTATAACATACCTTTGGATGTTCATTCATGTTTATTTTGTGCTATAACTGGTATTAAAATGGAGGAGATGATCAGTTCACGTGCGCGTCGCGCTACCGCTTCTCTTGAACTGAGGCGCTACAGCAATCTGTCACTTGACACGTGACAAAATGGTATTTATTGTTTGAATATTGTAATAAAATGGGCAGAATTTGAAATCTTAGACTTTGTTTCATTTCAAAATTTACATTTGGATTAGAGGTGCGCTGCAATATTCCATTCATTACCTGAAAACTGGCAAGACTAATCGATTCTTGGGATTTAAGAATCAATAATAGTTTTGTAAAAATGAGAATAGATTAAAAGCGAGAAATCAAAATTTTTTACCCAGCCCGATTATGTATATATAATTTTTACTCATCAAATAAATTATTTCAAGTAATAGTAACAGAATTGTACAGTGAATGCCATAGAATGGCACCACAAACAAGATAACGGCTCCATGTGGGGGATCAAACCTGCAATCTTCTGGTTACCAGCACCTGGACATTAACCACTACACCACAGCTTTCCTCCCCTCCCTAAAAAGAACAGAAACTTCAATAAGAAAGTCCACGGGGCAGTAACATGCACAGAGCCCATTGTTTCTCGCCGCATATTGGCATGTATCCTCTGTAAATCATTGGTTGGATTTAATTAAACTAATTCATCATCACGGAGTAATGTAATCAACAACCTATGAAATGGAGCCATCACTTCCTCCACCGGGCTATGCCTTCCAATGCACCGCCTGTTAATACATCACATTCAAAACCACTCACTGCTCAATAAAGTGTCCATACATCACACCCAAGCCCCTGCAGGAGAATCGACACATTCACACTTCCATGCATTTTTAAACACTGCTATTCAGTCCCTTTCAAAGACCCGATGCATTTAGATGGCTTTGTGCTTGGATTCATAGTAAAGCCGATATAATTTATATACCACAATCTTTTGATGTCTGTTGTTATGTAGATCGCAGTACGGGCTCCATTCCAGGGAAAACACCTTAGTATTAATGTCATTCATATAAATAATGCATAGCTTCTTTGGAGAAACAGAGCCAAAAAAACAACAACTTCTCTGCAAACAATTATTTGCAAAGGACATATTTTACTGCATTGTTTTTGAGTCTGCCAGTCCATTACTCTGGGAATAAATGTACTGTACTCATGAACACAGAATAACCATTGGCTTGGTCCCAACTCAATAAAAATCACAGGAGAATGCAGTTTCAAGCTCCACACGGGGTAAAGAGAGCCACAGACACAGTAGACAGCATCCACATTGAGGAAACAATTATGTGATATTAATAATTGTAAAGATTCACATCCTGTCCTTCAGAGAAAATAGGCTACTGTTTGTGCTTTCCAGCACGCTGTTATGTCGACTTGCCTTCAAGGGATGTTGGTCACCCAAACCACTGAATGAAGGATGAAATGCGTGTTCTTTGGTGACTGTCACTGAATACAATATGACTGTTGTCCAATTGAACTGTCTACCATTTCCTGCCATCTAAAGATGTTGTTTGTGCTTTAAAATGTCCATACAACGAAAGTCAATGGGGTCCAATGTTGTCTGGACCCCAACATTCTTCAAATCTTTTGTGTTCCACAGAAGAAATAAATTCATATACTGTAGGTTAGGCGGTGAGTAAATCATGAAATTGGCTGATTTTTATCAAAAAGAAATGTTCTCTCAAACTCAAATGACAATTTACAATGTGATTATATTACTAAGGTTTTCATACATGCATTATGAATATACCGACTTGTGCATTATATACTGTCTTCAATTGTAGAAAAATGTATGAGTAAGCGTTACATATGATATGAATATGATTAATGAGACTAGACTGGCTTATGGTGACAAAGGCAACTTGATTAACTAGAGATCTATCTGAAATGCACATAAAATAGCTCTGGCAAAGGCAACAGTTTGTGAGAAATATTCTAGTCATAACATACGATTGGTTGAAACATGTCTAGAATGATCTTATAATACAACAAGACTTAGTTTCTATGTAATCCTATTTGTTTAACTGAGGATCCCTGTTTGAAACGGCCACATAACATGCAAACACAAATTATTCACAAAGACGAGGTGTTAGTTTCATCATTATTGCGGAAGGTGAAGGTCCCTATGCTATTGTGCCTCACAGTAGACAATTTCCCTACTGAATGAAAACCATCTGTTTGCTCTCCTGCCTCTAAGCTTAACGTATACCAACAGAGTTCTCTTCGACAACAGCAGGGGACTAATGTAGGCTTTAGTAGTTTGATGTCATCCAGAGGTATCGTGACAGCGAAGCTGTCAAGGTGTTGAAATATGCTCTTTTCACAGGGCTGCTGGTGACAAGCTAGTGATTTTGTCCCTAACAAAAGGAGCAGAGGAGTGAAAGAGAGAAGACAGCAGTGAAACTCAAAGATCTGTCAAGAATAGAAAAAGAATATCTAACTATGGAGGCACGATATCTGCCAAGAAACATTGTGCATTCCAAAATATAGTATGACAAAATCTTTACAAATTCAATGTAACCAGACCTGATGAAGTATTAATACTAGTATTATTTAACATCTAGTTTAATTTATTTTAATGAATGAATGAATTAATTTTAAATAATATATTTATTAAATTTCAGAAATTATTTAAATAAAAATAAGCTTAGTAAAGTACGTGATGCTGTTTACACATACATTACAGTAAAATAATATAAATTATTTTACTTCCTGTAGGATGATGTCATTCAAGGCTTTTTTTAGTTATAGTTAATAAGTAACGGGATGGAAAGTCAAACTATAAATTGATTGCCAAAATAAATAATAGTCCCAAGAAAATTTTTTAAATATTGTAATTAGAGACATCTTAATTAATTGCCAATTTGTTCAATACATAAATAAATAATGTGACACACAGCAGCCACCATAGCACTGTATAACTGATACAGGCTTATGTTTTATTTATTTTTTTATCCCTTTTTATTTGAAATATTTCCAAACGTGTTACCTATATCAGGAAATATCTCGATTCTCAAATATGTGTAAGTAAATGAGTTTTGGACCTTTATAGATTATGTTATTTGATCAATAAATGGTGATGGGCAAAGTAGACTAATAGTAATCTATTAACTACACATAAAAATCTGTCTTTTTACTTAAGTACCAGATATGGGTGTCATGCCATAAAATATTTTAATCTTACTGTTCAAAAACTTTTGACTGGTAGTGTAGGCGGATTATTCTTATAGATTGAAAAAAATGTGCTTTAGCCAGTATAAAGAGTATGAAAAGTGCTCTGAGTTATATAGAGTTAAAAACAAATAAATTGAGCGACAACAAAAACATGTTGCTGGAGACGTTATTGAAAATGCAAACTGATTGTCTGCCAGCAGGAGGTGCTTTGAGAGCGGTAGAAACAGCGGTTTCTCCAGTAATGGCTGTAATCAAATCAGCTCCGCTCATGAAAGCTTCTTTATCAGATAAAATGAAAATGCCATCGAAACTTTACTGAAGACAGTCCTTTCCCTTCAGAGATACATTCATATAAAACACCCCCGACGTGTTTCGATTTTGAAACGTGCAGTGCTCATGTTTATTCAACAAAGTCAAATGCCACAAATAAATCAATGTATGGGAAACACTGGTAATGTATATCGAAATATCTGAAATGTGTTTAAAAATCATATCACCGTTATTGAAAAAAAAATAGATATCGCGATGCATATTGATATTAAATTATTGTCCAGCCATACACTCTCAAAAACTCCCATTTAAATCACTGAAGCTGTTCACACTGTGAAATTAATATCTTACTTACATTCGTACGCACATCTGCACTTTGTTGTTTCTGATGAGAGAATTCACCAGATAATTCAGTCAGCGAGCAAGTGAACAAAACACCGCGTTTCAGCGATGACTCATCTGAATACCTCTGATTGGTCATTGCATTCATAAGCTCAACAGAATCGTGTGTGATTGGTTATAATGCAGTGCTGTACCAACGCGTCTGTCTCGGGCTCATCTCCAGCCAGCGAACACAGATTTGAATTTAGCAGCTGATGCTGTGCTGCACTGAACGATCTAATCACACCGGTGTGATTGTATCAAATATAAAAAATATTATTCGGCTATTTTTTGTCTTTTGGAAGCTGCATTCAAAATCCACTTGGCTCAGAAATCTGAGGGGGCACGTGCCCCCCCACTTTAATCACACCGGTGTGATTGTATCAAATATAAAAAATATTATTCGGCTATTTTTTGTCTTTTGGAAGCTGCATTCAAAATCCACTTGGCTCAGAAATCTGAGGGGGCACGTGCCCCCCCACTTTGAATGGGCATGACGCCTCTGCTGCATACCTTCACATTTCACATACACATACCTCTTAATTTAGAAAATAAAATCAAGTCTCAACCTTATTTGAGCTGCACCCAACTCTGCATGCTTCACGCACAGACAGTGAAGAAAGCTTTGCCTTTGTTTGGTCTGTCTGTTTGTTTGCTGCCCCCAAGCAGATGGCATAATCCACAGGAAGTGAATCAGCTTGGCTCTCACAGCACACAGGCTCCCACTAAATTAAAAGGATCATCTCCAAAGCTCCCTGCTTACATGCCAAACCCCCTGGATGTCTGGAGTTATGATATATATGCTATACACACTCAAACTCACTTATTTCATATATTTTGATGGCCACAATAAGGTGAAGAAAACACATTTTACTCTTTAATCACATTTAATCTGATTAAGTACTTGCCAATCCAACTATACTTAAACCCTAGTAAGGAACACACCACTTCCTGCTTTTAGAATTCTGTTCCCTGTGGGCAAATTGTCACGACTTTAAAGGCACAGACTCGGTTTTTAAAATTGGTAGGGATATTTTAAAATCAGCCAAACTGTACAGATGCGTACATGCATATAAACAGAAATTTTACCATTTGAGGTCTATATACAGTGCCCTCCACTAATATTGGCATTATTTCATAATGTGAGTTTCCCCCCACTTTCAGTTGTTTTACTTCCATGAAAAGTTCGAATTTTGTGACTTTTTTGAATGAAAGATCAAAAAGGTTATCAATTCAGATTTATTTTCACAGCCGCCTTTGTTCATATTTACCAAGGGTGCCGATATTAGTTGAGGGCACTGTCTGTGGGCTGTAACTGTATATAACTGAGAGAATTAAATGAGAAAGCACCATTTAAAAAACTGTCACTCTAATAAGCTGCTTTGATTTGGCTCTCGTCTTAATGTTGTGAGACAATACAGAAATCATAAGAAAAAAATAACAGCAGCTTGTGCTCTGAACTTGGCATTCTGCTCATTTCCAGATGGCAAAATTGCCTCAAATAATTGCATAACACTCTCGCCTAAAAACATAGCCCATCACTATACAAAGGGTACAAAGCTGTAAATGGGACGATAACCTAAGGTACAAAAGCTAAAATGTGCATCCCTGTACCTTATTTACCCCTAAATGGTACCTTAATGGTACATATTAGCACTTTAAATGTACATAATAGTACATAAAGTGTACATATTAGTACATAAATGATACATATTATTACCTTTTGAAAGAGTACCACCCCAGCTTTGTACCAGCTTTTTTTTTCCTGAGAGTGCAGTGTTTGTTAGAAAGAGTATAGATCTATTAATCCATATTTCAATACAAAGCTACCCAGAGTATTTTCTCTTCCAAAATGTACTATATTGTACATGTCCTCATGAAACACAGAGCTCAAAAATGTTAATCAAGTTAAATGTCACCTGATGATCTCATAAATGTCCCTCGCACAGTCTAGCATTTTGCTAGCATTTCATTCTGTGCTCAGAGGCGGCCATTGAGGTAAATATTGCATAATGCAGCATGCCTGTCCCTCAGCTCAATAACAAGATGCTATGCTACATTACCTCTCAAACCTCCTTTCTGCAGGTGTCGGTTCTCTGGGGGAATAGGCACATTTACTCTCCATTTATTTCAGTATGAGAGGGGCCATAGGAAACTGCCCTTAGAGGAGTGCTCATAAAATTCATACACATTTCTATGCATCTTAGATGGAAAGTCACAGCCAAGCTATTTTTGCAAGACCACCCCTTAATTCTATGCAACCCAAGTCCAATGCTGTTATACTTTGAGGTATGCTCTTTTGTTTTGGGGTCAACTGTTTTTAAGCCATGGATCCGCAGTGGACAGAAAGATGGAGCAGATGGATCCTGTTAAATATTGTACAAAACTGAATGTTGCCGTTTAATAAAAGCATAAAATAACTGCATATTGTACAATATTCATTTATGTACATTTTTTATGACACTTATAATCATCATTAACGTACATGTAACATTTAGCTGCTCGTGAGTTGAACTCCTTCCCAACTTACATTACACATTTTAATACTTATGCCTCTTTTAAGTTTCACTTAAAGAAGTGGTTAATAGAGAGTCAACACTGTCAACGTTAATTTTTCTTGTCTTTTCTGCTCTACCAGTTTGAGAATTTTATGCTATGTATATGTTTTTGGTATTTGGTTTAGCACTGATTGAATGATTAAATCTAAACTACTGTTACTTGTCTGCATTATATATTATCTTTGCCTGTATATCACTATTATTGATACATTGCTTGTCATTTTGCCTGACAGTCGGTTTGTGTGTGTATGAGTGAGCTGGTGTTGATTTTTTATTTGGTTCTAAGTATAGCATAATTTTTAAGCGGTTTATTTTATTTTTTTTGTTTTTTTTTTTGTATTGGGATAGAACTATATGTATTAGATATAACATACATTTTATATGTATTTTGGAGCATGTATGTATTATGTAGCGATTTTAACTTCTTTAAATGTAAACGTTAATGTGTGTATACTGCATATATATATATATATATATATTTTTTTTTTTTTTGCATTTTCTTGTGTCCTGAGTGAATACAATTTCATGTAGAGCTTCTTTTAAAAGTGTAACCCAGGTACTATAACGTATATTTGATCAAAGTAGGGTTTAAGGGCCAGTGATGTACAATTAACTTGACATATGTCTAAAGTAAACAGCTGTCATCTCTTCAAAAACAAGAACATCATGTGCTCGCCTTGTGGCTCACTGCCTGCATCGCCTTCTGAGTGTTGCGAGTTAATGCTTTGCCCAGAACAAAAATGAGAACAAAACAAAAATCAATCTCTCACCCTCTCTGTTCAATTCAAACTTCAAAGGAGGAAAAAAAAAGAAAAAAGAGTCGAGCAATTTGTCACTGAAGCATGTCTTTGTATTTCCTGATAAAGAACATTACGTTCAAGACAAAAAGCAGGAACATATGGAACAGAGTGAAGAGCACTAAAATGACCCATATCGTTTCATTTAAACCCTAAGAAGCCGTTCCTCATTGAGCTTTCAATGTTCCTGCAGTTCTCTTTAGCGATACAGAGATTATCTTGGCTGTATGGTCATTCTACTCATAACTCATGTCAAAACACTCATACTGGTCATACTCCACTGACCAATATAAGAAATAGCATGATGTGCTTGGAAAGCTCAGAGACTGTCATCACAATACGTTTTTCTTCATTACAGGAAAGTGGGCTGTCTCCCAGCTCCCCTGATAACCCAAGATGTCGGGCTGGTCCCATAGGGAAGCTGGATGGGCAGCCTATCCAGGTTCCCGCTGGCCATGTGGCACTGAAAATGTGCAGCTGCCCTTCCCTGGAGGCCCTGATAATGCAGTGATTACATTTCTCTTTGGTGGCAGAACTTGGGCACACCAACGCTAGGAATATGCACAGTCCAGAAACTGGAACAGCAAAAACAATAACTATAAGATGAAAACCAAGGACTTAATATCAGGTAACAGCTAGGCTCAGAAATTAAAAACACTCCAGGTGAATCTTATTATAAATCTAAGAGGACTAAGAGTTGAACATAATAATATGAAGCAACTGGAGACAGCTTCTGCAGTATCACTTTATCATTAGGTTCACTTACATGAGAACAAGTAGACAGTCGTTTAAGGTGTTCTCAAGCAAGTCTTACTTGAGGAATATTAGAAGCGACATAGTATAATATAAACAGTCCCACTGTGAGTGATACATTAGGTAGAGATGTACTTGGCAATTACAATAGTGTTCATCAACTTTGAAGCAATAGAATGCTTCAAAATTTCAATTACTTTGAAGATTGGTATAAGTATTAACCAGTGAATAAGAATTCCAGTTCAGTGTCTCAGATCGATGACTTTAAATAATTTTAGTCCTTTCTATGAAGAGTCAAAATTAATGAAGTGAAAATTAAAAAAAGGTGAGGATAAATTAAAGCAGTTAGAGCAGAGAGTGGGGTAAGCAGTGCCACTTTTTACTTAAGTTTACCTCTAGTCAAGAGGAAAGAAGATAGAGAAAGTGTCACGTAAAGTGTCTAATTACATAAATTAGAAGAAAGTGTCCCGAATGCGAGACAATAGAAACAGGATTTAATAATAATTACCAAAAAAAAAAAAAGAGTATAAAATAAAATAATAAAATAAAATAAAATATCCCATTTCACTATCCAATTTTAGAGTCTTAACCTACTGCAAATTATGAGATATTCATAAAGTTAATATTTTTCACAGGGGAAAAAAAAGATTCTTGACAAAAAAAGTATACAAAAGATCCATTATTAGACTGAATAAACTTATATTTTCTTATGTCACATTCCAATCGCCAAGACTGCAGGGAAATATGAAATATTTCGTAGTAGTTGTCCAGGCTTTGTGTGGCCGAGGTAGCTTCTTCAGTGCATAAATCAATGTGGGAACCACACTCTTGATTGTTTTCTTTGAACGGTGGGTTTTTCTTTGCCAGGTTTTTCTTTGTTGGAAAACAAATTGGCTACTACTTTAACAAGACCAATGTATTTCCAAAGTATTTCCTGCATTTAGATGCAAAGCTTATTATCAGCATCAGCTGAGTCACTGGCACTGCTTACCCTGAAGCAGATGGCACACTTTACCCCACAACTACCATTTTGTGAAAATATTTTGTTTAATAATTTATGGATAATCTTTAGCCAAACAATGTACATGTTTTTAGCATGGTTTAACGTTGGCAAAAATATACATTTTAGACCTGGATAATTTTGATTTGACATAAAATAATGTTTACTTGCCATGTAAAAAATGTACACTGACTTTTTTATGTGCATCTTTTCAGTCCTATGTCTAAATACATAGATATATACATTACATGATAAAAATTGTGCACAGCTTCCTAGATTAAAGTGGCAGCACAGCTTACTCACTGATTTTACTCCACTATCGTAAGCAACACAGTAACCTCAGGGTGCCCAATATGCACAAACACATGAATAAATTTACCCATGCCGGTGGAGTGCTGTTAGTACACTCATGCGATAGTAGTCTGTGTTGGCTTACAAACACATTAAATTCCACTGCACATTTTGTTGTGAAAAGCTGATTGAAATGCATTTCCTATCGATACATAATCTATGGTAATGAGCTTCTCAAAATTCCCATGATAACTACACCTGAAATCCATTCTAAGGCATTATAAATAAAACAGAGAGAACATGATTAATCTAAATGATAATAGAATACCAGTGGTGAGAATAGTTGACCCACTGTGCCTGGAATCTGTAATAAATTAAGTTCTTCTAGAAATGTCCTGCATCTACATGAAGCAATTGGGCACACAGTTTTAGCAGAAACTGATCGATCTTTTCATGAATACAATTCCCCACACTTTGCATGTAAAGTGCAATCTGGAATTAAACAAGGTGAGGAGCAATCATGTGCAGGTCGAGGCTGATTTTTTTGGTGCACGGAGATATGGGAATGCAGAGATGTTTTGTGGCATTGTGGGTTGGTGTAATGGTTACTTACATTTGTCCAGAACCTCATCAGAACCATCTGGACAGTCTGGTTCCCCATCACAAAGCCAGCTCTCGGACACACAGGTCAGCTGGTCACCGCATAGAAACTCTCCAACATCACATAAAATGGGCTCTAGTGAGAGAGGGGGGTGGAGACAGAGATGGAGTATGGAATGAGGTGCAATACAGTCATTAAATGTATAAATTACATGATTATCTAATAAATATAATGATTAGTAAGTACATGTGAAATGCATGAACTCACAATGATTCATTATAGTGACATGAATGTGATGACAATTAATTTGACTGAACAGCCAGGCAGGAATAATCAGTATTAAAGGCAAATTCAGTTTCGGAAACATCACAATATCATTTTTTCCATTTTATTTTGTTAGTACAACAGCCTTGCAGTGACATCCAACAATATTTACAAGAAAAAAATAAGACTATTTGACTATCAAGCAGCTGCGAGAATCCTTCAGGGATCACTCATAACTGGGCCACACATTTCACTTCTAAATTCCTGATTTCCCAAGCTACATGATTTATGAACGTATCAAAATGATTATGATTCAAAATGCTCCAATTCCAAAATGTTGAGGCAGGAATGCCAGTGATAATTCTATGCACCACGGCTCTCTGTCCTTGCTATGCCCCACCACCACCTCCACATTACTACACACTCACACACACACAATCCCCGCCAAGCAAATTCACTATCAAGGGACAGAATTATAAATGTCAAACGGTTTCATCTTGCTCCCGGTCTCTCCCTCTCTCTGTCTTTCTCAATCTCTCTCAAGCTGCAGGCCTTAAAATTAGGCCGTAACCTACTGTATATGAACAGCGTTTCTTACTACACCTCTTTGGGTAATGCTTTGATAGTGGTCATTTTGGAACTTGTATATAGACTAATTCCCTATTCCACATAATACAACTGAAGCTCACTGCTACAGTACATACCAAGGAATAATCCCTTGTTACGGTTCTGATCACACTAAATCTATAATCTATATTGCAATGCTTTTCTTTTAAAGAAACTGACAAATTGTTGCATGAAGTAAATGTATTTACTCACCTTCATGTCATTCCAAACCTGCATGACATTCTTTCTTCAGTGGAACGTAGAAGATGTTTTGAAAAATGGCAGTGTTGCTTTATGTCCAAACAGTGAAAATCAAATGGGTCTAATGTTGTTTGAACCTCAATGTTCTTCCAAATATCTTTGTTCCACAGACAAAATAAAGTCATACAGGTTTGAAATTAGATAAGTCTGAATAAATGACAAAATTTCCATTTAATATCTTACAAATAAGAACTGAACAAAGTACTATTGAACATGGCATGTGTGGTTTTAAACTGGTGTTTTGTTAGGGTAGATATATACAGACACACATCTTCGGGTGCTACAACATGGGAATTCAGCGCAAGACAACTGATTTCACAAGTTCATCCTACATATTTTTAAAACCCAAAAAATTTTTTTGCACATCTTCCAATGAAAGGCAGGTTGCATTTCTCTCTAGCATGACTGAAGATTAGTTCTATGGGAAAGGATGGATCTGGCAAATTGTTCGAGAGCTGGGCTCTTCTACAATTGATTCACTTTCTTTAGAGCCACAGTGGCTCTGAAACTCGGCTGGTAATCTGGCATGATTCAATTCAATGGCAGCTGCACATCAGTCAAAAAGCAATTACAGGGAATATGATGATGGCTGCCCTCTGTCCTTCATTCTTACTTACAAAAACAACAGCAATTCTGCTGCCCCGAATGAATAGTGATGGTGATTTGATTGTTGTAGTGGCTTTAAAAAGATGTCTATATTTTCGGATGAGTGGTTATTGAAACGGATTTCAAGCCAAACTTTTTACCTAGTGTGACTGGCCTCATATTTTGCAGGAAAATGTTGACTGACAGTTTAAAAAAAAAAAAGTTCACCTGAATCAAATTCAACTGGAAGAAAAATAGCCAAGGAGAGGAAAGGTTTGGTTAAGTCTCCCGATAAAAGATCTCCCGAGTCCAGTCTGAAGGCATTTTTATCTTTGCAGTTGAATTGGTTTGCATTTAAAAACATTTCTTTTACCTGAGTATATTTTCTTTTGCAAGCTGCAGAAGCCATAAAAGAGACAACTTCAGAACCCAGGAGCGGCATCTGTCCACTGATGTGTACCTGCTTTCATGTCGGGATGCCCTTTAAAGCATAGCCCAATTTGAATTATTGGAATGACCAGTGATGCCACTTTACCTTCCCTCTTACCTCAAGAGGCCTTCACTTCTTGACTCAAGTGTTTGATGCTTCCATAACTCTCGGTTTCAATAGATTCTCCACAGACAGTTCAAAATGCACAGAAAGAAAAACTGCACAAAACACTTCAAGCCTGTCAAGGAACAAAATCTTGCATTATTTGTTTTCTGAGGTAAAAACGGAATTTACATTTGAAAGGAGGGAATGCTACACTGAACCGCTAAATGTTGCGGTCATTCAGAGATAATTTCAAACAAACACAAGAAAGGAAGATAAAAATAACAACGGAGCAAAATGGCCCCAACTGTTTGATAAGGTAGCGGTAACCCATTACCATAACAGTAGGAAATGTTCAGTGGAGCTTGGACTGCATGCTATTATGAGCTTTATTTCTGACACAAGCTGCCACCTCGACGAGCAGAGAACTTTGGCTCATTAAAGCTTCTCAGCCTTTGTGATTCCGTCAGTTCTGATATGCAAAACTGTGACAGGGAGCCGGTGAATAGAAGTGATGGTCTTCAGAACTCCGGATGGAAGCTCTGCCAATCTTTTTTGATCAATCTGTCAAGGAGAATAGTTGTTTGACGCTAGGCGCCTAAGCCACAGAGTAAGCTCAATTAATCTCCAAGATGTTGTTCAATGCAAATATTCAAGCACAACCCATTCAAGCATCTTCACAAACCATACAGCTAAAAACATTTTTTTGGCCATATTACACTTGAAATATATGCTAAATGTGTGACAAAAAGCACTGCTTATAGAAAATATATTTTTCAAATTGAAAATATATTTTGTTTAAACCTTCAAATGACAAACTATATTGCCTAATGTAAGCAAGAAAGAAAGAAATCTAGATAAATCTGAAAATATATTTTTGGGTAAATATACAGTTGTGGTCTAAATTTTACATTCACTTTGCAGTATCTGCAAAACATTAATAATTTGACCAAAATAAGTGTCAGACTTTTGGAACCGTTTTGCCCCCGTAGTTCTTCCTGTGTTTCCTTATATGGTCTTAGACACACTGTGACAGAAGATCTGACCAAACAAGATGACTGCGGCTGAAGACAGGCTTTGGTGTCTGCTGCAGGGTGGTCGGGAGTTGGAGAAGTATGTGGAGGAGTTCCTAGAGGTGAGCCAGGTGAGCTGGTTCGATGCCGCTCTCGGTGTCTGTTTTCGGCTGGGGCTGGATGATGCCATAATCGGCTGCGATCTTCCCACGTATAGTTTTCCCCTGATTGAGTTGGTTAATCATGTCCTTTATTTAAATGGAGTAAGTCTCAAAGTAGAAAAGGTTCAGAGCGATCATCATCCAGTCCCTCCCGAAAACCACCGGGCCTCGCCAGTCACTCCTCGCCAGGACCCTCCACATATCCGGCCAAATGTTCCGACGCAGGGAGAGCCACTGTTCCTGAGGTAGGCCTACGGAGGGCCTCTAAAGATTATATTCTCCCCAAGAATTTTTTTGGGGGGAGGTAGTAGGGATCCATCCGTGGAGGCTGGTCCGAGTACCGAGGCCAGGCTCCCCGAGCTCCCTGTTCCGCCATGGCCTCCTAAACTGTCTGCTCTGCCATTGCTCCCCGAGCTCCCTGTTCCGCCATGGCCTCCTAGTCTGCCTTCTCCGCCATGGCCTCCTAGTCTGCCTGCTCCGCCATGGTGCCCCGAACTGCCTGCTCCGCCATGGCTTCCAGAGCTCCCTGCTCCGCCATGGCCCCTGAGCTCCCTGTGCCGCCATGGCACCCTGGACTGCCTGATCCACC
>NW_015626394.1:1424057-1425476 GCF_001515625.1 Sinocyclocheilus rhinocerous
CCTGCCCCGCCATGGCTCCTGGGACTGCCTGTCCCGCCGTGGCCCCCTGAGCTCCCTGATCCGCCCTGGAGGCCTCCCATGTCTCCATCCTGTACCAGCCTCCAGGGCGCCCACCCCCCTCCCTGGTGGAATTGTTACGGTGCGGGACGCGCCTTCCGGGAGGGGGGAGTTATGTCAGACTTTTGGACCCGTTTTGCCCCCGTAGTTCTTCCTGTGTTTCCTTATATGGTCTTTTTCCTGTTCTTGTTTAGTTTGATTGCTTTATGATTCCTTGCACCTGTGTTTAGTTCCTTATTATCCTGTGTATATAAGTTCCTGGTTGCTCTGTGTTCCTTTGTCGGATCTACTTGTTAGTTACGTGTGTTTGTGCTTTTCCTATGTTGGATTATTTCCCTGCGTTTTCATCATTAAAGACAGTTAAAGTTTATTCATGCCTCCTTCGTGCTTCCAGCAAGACACACCATGACAATAAGAGGGATCAAACCAAATGCATGTTATTTTTTTATTTAGTACTGACCTGAAAGATATTTCACTTAAAAGACGTTTACATATAGTCCACAAGAGAAAATAATAGCTGACCCCGTTCAA
This sequence comes from Sinocyclocheilus rhinocerous, assembly GCF_001515625.1. Classification (NCBI taxonomy): domain Eukaryota; kingdom Metazoa; phylum Chordata; class Actinopteri; order Cypriniformes; family Cyprinidae; genus Sinocyclocheilus; species Sinocyclocheilus rhinocerous. The sequence goes on from NW_015626394.1 coordinate 1,424,646, forward strand.
AGGTTTATATACATTTTATTTTTAATACTGTATTGTTACCTGGATGATCCACAGCGGGGGGTTTTTTTGTGATACTTGTTCATGAGTCCCTTGTTTGTCCTGAACAGTTAAACAGCCCGCTGTTCTTCAGAAAAATCCTTCAGGTCCCACAAATTCTTTGGTTTTCCAGCATCTTATTTGAACTCTTTCCAACAATGACTGTATGATTTTGAGATCCATCTTTTCACACTGAGGATAACTGAGGGACTCAACTATTACAAAAGGTTCAAACGGTCAATGAAGCTTCAGAAGGAAAAACGATGCATTAAGAGCCGGGGGTGTAAACTTTTCAACAGAATGAAGATGTGTAAATTTTTTTTATTTAGCCTAAATATCTTTTTTTTTCTTCATTTAGTACTGCCCTTCAGAAGCTACAGAAGATATTTACATGTTTCCCAGAAGACAAAATAAGTAAAATTTACCCTGATCTTCAAATTCAAAAAGTTTTCACCATCAGGCTCTTAAAGGGGTCATATGATGTTGTTAAAAATAACATTATTTTGTGTATTTGGTGTAATGAAATGTGTTTATGCGGCTTAAGTTTCAAAAAACACATTATTTTCCACATACTGCACATTATTGTTTCTCCTCTATGCCCCGCCTTTCTGAAACACGTCGATTTTTACAAAGCTCATCGGTCTGAAAAGCAAGGTGTGCTGTGATTGGCCAGCTATCCAGTGCGTTGTGATTGGCCGAATACCTCAAGCGTGTGACGGAAATGTTACGCCCCTTTCCATACTGTGATGCCGTGTCCCGGCCGGAGCGACCAAAACCAATAAAACCCATTACAAA
>NW_015626394.1:1425499-1426042 GCF_001515625.1 Sinocyclocheilus rhinocerous
ACGTACTTACAGTCTTTGAGTCAGAACTGCCGGCATTGTAGTCTACTCTTCCAGGATCAGGAAACAGTCCTCCATAAAATGCGCTGCACACATGTGAATATTTGGGTTGAACTGTTCTGGAACAGTGTTGTAAATACAACTTAACCACTGATTTCTAGTTGTGTCCTCTTTTGGAAGGCCAAACAAAGTAGTCTCGCTTTCATAACGAAACACAGCGTCACACACGGCGGGCTTGAGTGAGCGGAGGCCGGCCTAGAGTGAGCGGCGGCTGGCGGGCTAGAGTGAGCGGAGGCCGGCCTAAAGATTCGACGAAGGAGCGGCCGGCGGGCTTGCGGCAGCCTCACGTGACAACCCCGGGCTGGACTCCGCTTCGTCCACGGTGAAAGCCGATCCGGCGATCCACAGCGCGAAGTTGATGTATTTCCTCAGCAACCAGCACGGATCAGTTCTAGGCATGATGAAGCGGATATCGTCCTCTTTTGGAAGGCCAAACAAAGTAGTTTCGCTTTCACAACGAAACACACAGCGCCTCCACGACATGGC
>NW_015626394.1:1426223-1472344 GCF_001515625.1 Sinocyclocheilus rhinocerous
TGCGGCAACCACATGTGATGACCCCGGGCTGGACTCCGCTTCGTACACAGTGAAAGCCGATCGACAGCGTGAAGTTGATGTATTTCCTCAGCGACCAGCACGGATCAGCTCTAGGCATGACGAAGCGGATATTGTCCTCTTTTGGAAGGCCAAACAAAGTACTTTCGCTTTCACAACGAAACGCAGTGTCTCCACGGCATGGCGGCAACAATACTACAGCGAGAATAAAAGTTACGGCTTCTTTCTTTGCGTGAACGTTTGGGCGGCGTTATGCAAATCTTCCCACATCGTGACGTAGACATGTGGGGGCGTGGTTGACTCTTAACTTTTATAAAGAATATCTCTTCGAATTTGAGACTTTAGTCTTTGCAACTTTACAGATCTTCTTTATGCACCAAGAGCTTGTAACACTTCAAAGAGAAAGGAAAAATTGAAATCGCATCATATGACCCCTTTAATGCATTTTGCAGATACTGCAAGTGTACGTAAAATTTTGACCACAACTGTATCTATATCTATCTTATATATAGGCCTATTTTTTCAGCATAGAAAAATAAAGCTGTAAGAGAAAGCCAAAGAGAACAAAACAACTGTTGGAATTTACTTATCTACAGTACAATTGTGACCCCCATTAATGAGCCTGAATCAATGATGCTCCAGTATAACCCTCAAAAATTAATCACCTTGCATTTAATTTAAGCTTTAACTGGGTGCTCAACAGCTGTTCAAGCTGCTTCAGTCTCATTATCTTTCCAACTGTTCGCTGTCACGCAACGCGCCCAAGACCGTTTCCTTACCTTGACAACCCTACCGTGGCATGCAATAATAGAAAACACAGCCTCACAATTTCCAAACTCAAGAAAGTCTGCTGAGCCACTGAGATCTTTACTGTCATTTAAAACCGAGCTGAGAGAGAAGAACTGCACCAACAGCATAGAACGAACTTAACTTGAACCAAAAAATGTATTAGGTCATGTAAGTAAAGTGGCATTTCCATGTTGAGGTCAGTGTACAGAGAAATGTGACATTCTCCTAGTTGGATTTCACAGGAAATCTTGTTATAAGTCACTCTAAGGCTGTGAAAATCCTTTGAGATTAGATATGATCCATATAATGCTTCTCTGACACTTGTGAAAAGATAAAAATTCTGCATGCTAAACCTTGTGTCTAACACAAACACACGCAACCGTCGTGCGCTCCTGTTTTTGAGCTTTATAACCCAAAACGGCCAATTAACTGTTTAATTCTCACCTTGGCATATACAACATGGTATTTTGATCTAAATGTCAGCTGCCTCAGATTTGATCAGAAAACCGTGATTAACATTAATATCACCTGACACCTATAACATAAATGTCTTGAGAATGTCATTCGGCAGCAATATTCACCCATATAACACCAGTGAATGTCAGTGCCTAAGCCAAACTATTTGTTCTGCTTCACTTGTCATTCATATTGATCTGCATATCCACTGAAAAAAGCACATCAAATGGGGTTCATGGAGACCACGCTTAAGGCTCCAGTTTGTGCCGATGTGTGGCCAGCTGAATTCAAGGGGGGAGGGGATAATGATGCTCGAAGGTGCCGCACATTTACAAATTCCACAAGGCACTCCATCCAGGAAACATATCCTCTGCCAAAAGACCTTTACCATGGCAACTCTGAGCCAGTCGGACTGTGTGTAGCCAGGCTAGTGGAGAAATCAATGGGAAAGGACAACAGGGCCTTCATTAAGCTCTGCCTGACCTTCACTTTTCCAGTGAGGTCATTTTTATTTTCGAAACAACAGCAGAGGCATGTCAACAAATTATCAAAGGGAACGCAGTTAGATTTTTAACAGCCATCGCCAGAGAAGCAGACTGCTTGGTATAATCTACCTTGTAAACAATGAATTATTCATGAGCGTGAGTTTAAATGTACAGTCCTCAAAAGATATTCTTCCTTTCATGATGTTGCTTGATGCAAGAAAAATAAAGGCATAATCTGAATCTCTGTACACATCAGATAGATTTAAACTCATGATGCATCATAGGCGACTACGTGCTTGTATGCTGTTTCAGGGTTAAGTATGCAGTGCAAATATTAAAGTAGATGCGTCAAAAGCTATACAAACATTTTGTGACTTAACACTGCATCTGTCTAAAATAATTAAGCTACACACTTCTAAATGGTGGAATTCTTAAGAAAAACCACACATTTTGCTATTTAGTTTTTTCTTCATTACAGACTGAACAAGAGCGCTGAAAACAAGTGTGAAAATAGATGAACAAGTGTCAAAAAGATGCAGTTTAAGGACGCTCAGTCAGTGACAGTTGCATATTTGCATATTCATTTTTTAAGGCTGTGGGTTTGACACATGGAGTTCATCTTTGCATCCAGGTCACCTTTGCATCCATTACAACCTACATTTAACATAATATTTTAAGCACCATATTCAAAACGACTGCAGTAGACGTTTTTATTTTAATTTTATTTTTTCTAAAATAAATTAATCGTTTTATCCAGCAAGTATGCATTAAATAAATTGTTTTATCAAAAGTAACAGTAAAGAAATTTACACTGTTACACACGGTTATTTTAAATAAACTTCCTAAATAAATACTTCCTTTTCATTAAAAAAAAAAAATCCATAAAATATTACATACCACAACCTTTTACGACACTGATAATACGATTTTTTCTTTCTTTAGCACCAAATCAGCATATTAGAATGATTTCTAAAGGATGGGAATAATTATATCTTAGTGTATGAAGTGTATGAAAATAGAAAACAGTTATTTTAAATTGCATCATAATATTTCACAATGTTAGGGTTTTCCTGTATTTTTGGTTAACTTTTAACCTACAACTAAAAAAAAAATGCAAAAAAGACCAATAAATAAATAAATATTTTTCAAATATAGACAATATGTCTCACATAAGGTGTGTAAACCATTAAATTAACCTCAATTAATTTTTGCATTCATTGCAAAAATTGTAGTATACAGTATCTTCACAGGAAATGCATTTCAAGTTGTGAATAGAGATAAATCCAAAGACAAGGTTGAATAACAAAATTTAAATGAACTTTTTTAAATAAATTTTTCTTTTATAGTTGTAAAAATTCCACTTAAAAATAAGTTACCATATACCATTCTGTCACAGTTCATATAAAACTCTCATGACCGCATTTGCATCTCGGGTGACCTCTGCTATATTGTATTCATCAAACATCAGAATTGTGCGAAATCTCCTTTCTCCGCTCAAGGTCACGTCAGGAGCTGACATTCTTAACAGTGCTAAGCCTCATTTATGGGTTTATATCCCTTCTCATGCCATGATTATCAATCAGGGAAGATAATGGGCACTGATACAGGCAGTATCTCAGTCACTCCATGAGGTGAACCACCAGTCAAGGTTCCCTAAACAACATGTCTTCCTGAGGAAGACGTGAAGGGTTCTCTCGATATCATTGTTTCATTACAGCTGAGAAAGATTGCCTCTGAAGCCCTAATAACAGAAAAGAGCACTCGAACATACACTTCAAGTTAAATGTGTCTTGTTTTAGTTTGCACAATTAAAATGTTTTTTTTCGAGTTCCTTGAAATCCTTATAACCCATTTTTAAGAAAGAGATAAGGGTCTTTTACTCAAATGAGCACTTAAAGACTTTTTTTATCCATTTTAGACTGTTATTTCCAGTAGGAGTTTCCCGCTGTGTGGGAAGCAGCAAAGGGGGGCTGTGATTAAGATACCCAAACTCTTCTGATATTACAGCTTTTGCAGTTTATCTGCCGATGAAATCAGCGGGTTCACGCAGCAGGAAATCTCCTCTAGAAGATCTGATTAGTTTCATTCCACTAAAATCAGGGAAGCGCACATCAGATCTAAATGTAAAGTTAGAGTAACAATATTAAGTTGGAGCCTTCAGCTGCTAATGATCCCGTATCTGAGGTCAAAAATAATGGGCTATAACTGATGTTTTGGGTGAAGTTAATATGTATGTAATCATTACTATGCATGTGGGTGGTGATAAGTACGGCTGAATGGGCTAATCTTATAAAGTGTTGCTCCATATGCTGAGATCATTTGAAATGCTACAGTTTAATGTGGGTGGTTGCGAATTGCTGAATTAAACTGCTTTTGGCACTCTCAGGTGTACAGTACAGAAGGGGTTTATCCCCATGGGCCGTGCAGGAGGTTAAAACTCTGACAATTCAGTTTGTCTATTTGCATCTTTCCATATTTATGTCATTATTTGGATTCAGAGTCCTAATGGGAAAAAAAGTCTCTTAGCTAATCTGCATAAACCCAGGATACCACAATTATCAACAGACCCTGCCGTTCTCCAGGGACTTTAGAGCTGTCTGCTCTTACCTCGGGGACAATTAACATAAACGCTTCATCTATTGGCATGTATTTAAACTAAGGCTTTTCCCCACCTTTTACAAGACCATACAAAAACTAGAGCAAATTCAGTCACTATTAAATCCATAAATGATTAGCTAGGAAGGGGGGGGGAGTACACGTTTTTGAATTATGAAGCCCTTGATTTCCTAGCAAGAGCTGGGCTGGTACAGTTATTGCCGCAGGTCTAGGAGCTCAGTGAGATAAGAAAATGATGAACGAACTAAAGAATCATTACACGGCTGAGTGTGAGAAGTTTTCTTCCCATGGGCCTAAAGCTTGGCTTCTATTTGTAATTACCTAAAGTGCTTTTTAGGATCTTGTTGACATGCTTTGTGCAAAAGAAAAGGACAAAGTGAAAAGGAAACCCAAGTTTGTTTTGTAGTCTGAAAAGAGAAAAAAAATCTATATAACCTCCAGAAACAGCTACATGTGAGTGTGACTATTAAATTATTGTTCCAAAGCTTATTGACATCATTTTTAATATAATATTGTCTGTTTTAGATATGATTACAGCTTACAACTATAGACAAACGATTAAAACCATTTAAAGAGCTCTTAAAAGATATGCTTTTGAGCCCTGAGGTCAGATTCGAAATAAAACGTATGCTATCAGGAAGTCTGAAATGTTTTGACACAACCATTAAGTGTGACAACAAAGTGTTTTTTCAACAAAATCAATATTAGCTTTACTGTTATATGGGTCTGGTTAGACTCTAATAAACAGGTGGAAGAGCAAAACGAGGCCTGAATGCTTCATTTGAATCCATCATGTGAATCGATCACTGCTTTTTAAAAGCTTTATAAAATGTGAGAGCGGAAGGAGGGTATGGCACATCTAATGCTGCAAATGATTCAATCAATTAGCTATATCTGCTTCTGCAGGTAGAAGAGTTGAGAACATAAAAGTATCTGCTGTGAAAGACCTCTGGACAGCAGTAAAGTTTGACCTGGCATCAACTATAGGGGAAATAAAGTGAGATAGGAAGTAGCATTAAGATAAGACCACCATATGCACAAGCATGATACATCAAAATGGTGCACGTATGGAGCATGTGAGGGTTAGGGGTCATAAAGACTCTGTCATGCTGAATGGCAATTGGCTGAATTGATTTCACACAATCTTGAACCTCTGGGCTCAGTATTGATCCCGCTAGCTTTTGATTTTCACACACCATGAACACTCGCACAACAGCCCATTTCAAATTAAGACAAAACTGGACTCAAATATTTTAGGACAGCTGCTACTGAAGTTTTCCAAGATTCAAATGCATGCAAACAAAGATTCTGTCAGTCATACTAGAAAAGTAATAAAAAAACATTACACAAGCAATGATGAGGTATAAATTGAAAAATGTCTATTTGCAATAAATGGTATCTAATTACAGTGCATCTTCGTGGCTGGCCTCGTTATTTGACATGTGACCTTATTCATGCAGCCAGTTAACAAGGTTGTTAGCAGTACATTGTTAAAATGGATAGTTTCCAGACCCACCTGTTCATCATAATTATAGCACGTAATTGCTTATACATACAGCAACAGCAGATGCATGTGAAGAAATCTAGTTCCATTGTCAGAGAGTTAGAGATTCACTAAAAATGATTCATAACTGACTGACATAAAGAAAAAGAGCTTTGAAATTTAATTAATTAATTATGTTGGAAAATAAATATGTTAATCTTAATGCATTCACACCACATAATATTACATTAATACTTACAGAACACAACACAGTCAGAGACACAGCCTTCCTGTTTTTGAAATATGAGTAAATTATGAAATGCCATAAATCATTGTGCATAAATTAGAGGTACAATATATATTGCTGGCTTGTATATTATTTGATAGATCAGGAGAGTAATGAATTAATTTTTATAAAATTAAATTTTTAAAATACACACATATCTCCAATATAATCAGTTACTACACAATTTGATAAACCAATAATTTAAAATCATAGACATTAGTTAGACAATGCTGAACCTCACAAACGTCCAATTCATCTTATTAATTTCCTGCAATATGTCTTTTTGTGCCTTTGAATGCTTCTGCATTCATACTGTGCTTGAAATTGTGACAGCCCGGGTGCTACAGTGATGGTGTACTCATTAAAGGCCAAGGAAAGGGTTTTGAAATCTTCTGGGAACCCTTAGATGTGTGAAAGAAACTGTACACAGAAATGGAAATATATGTCCTTTTCAACTACTGTCAGTAGCCAACTTGTCTTTTCATTCAGCAAACATTTGCTTCACCAACGTATTCCATTTTGTTCCCATTGTGCCAGTTTTGCCTGATTCCCACCCTCAGTATCTCATTCTGGGCATGTTTGCTTTCTAAGTTTACATGCATTATTTACGAATGCGACATCTGGGAACGCTTCCAAACTTCCATTTATAATATTTAAAAGAACAGTTACAGAATAAAGTTATTTTTGTGGTATCCGGTCTGACAATAGTCCATTCCAAACATTCATTATTAACTTTGAAATGCCTGAAGAATAAACATACATGTCTTTGATCTCTGGAAAAAAAAAGAGATGTGAAGATGTCATGGGAACATCATTAAAATTGTTTTGTTTTTTTTATGAACAACTTTCCTCAACTCTTTATTATCTAATGCTCATTGTATAAAACCAAACTTCACTACGCATTTCATATAAACCTGAATTTGCTGATCCTCGCTAACATATTTATGCTAATCAGAGCCCTCCAACCACAATGTTCTTCATTAGATGTCTAGTGCTACACATTCACAATATAAATTTGGTGCTGCATGTCCTAGTAATTGCTTTATGGGATAATTTAAAAAGGTTAGATTTCTGTGAAGGTTAGTAAGTATGTTGACAGCACATCCTCAAAGATGCAGGCTAGCCTCAAACATTTCTACAATAAATTAAAAAAAAACATTTTCAAGCTCATTTTAGCCTATTCGTTTTCAACTTGTTCATTTCTGCAAAAATTGGATTCCACTATAAGCAAAATGAATAAGACTCAATATAACATATACTGCACAAATGCTTCTAGCTTCCAAAGTGGATCTAAAAAAGCAGCCAGAAGACCCATGATGAAGCCTGTCACCGAAAAAGACTCATGTCACTTCAGCTATCCCAGACACACATAATGCTGTTCACTTTTTCCACCCTAAAAGGCTCAGAGAGCCTTCATTTTTTCCCTCCCTGACAGGTAACACCTGAATTATAACCCCTCACTCTCCGTGTGAACAGCAGAAACAGACATCCAATGACTGTGTGATATGAGGATCTGTTTGAGTGGGTTTGTGTAGAGGGCAAGCTCAATAATGGCCACTTTTGCTGGAGAGAAAGCAATGTCATGGGGTCAAAGCAGTGGCTAAAATGGCGGCCTAAGGAAAGTGTTCGAGAGAACAATGGTGGTTGATTGTCAGGCTGAAATATATGCTAGAGCTAATGATGCCATTTAACTCTACCGTTTCCAGCCTTTTTTTTTTTGTTAGTAAAAAAACAACATTAATGATACCATTCATTTCATTGCTGATTTGAAATATGGGTAACACTTAAGTTTAGGGACCGATTCTCACTACTGACTAGTTGCTTATTACTATGCATGTTTAGTTTAGTTTAGTTTAGTTTATTTCATTTATTTGTACAGGGACAACGCACAACAAAAGTGTTGTGCCAGAGTTAGCTATAAAGCTAATTTGCATCTGCATGTTACTAGCATATTGTCAGTTTATAGCACATTTAAAGTACATATTAATGCCTCATTCTGAATGACCATATTCCGTGACACATAATTTTTTGGTATTTCCCCATTCATTAAGATTGTTAATGAACAAGAAATTGTTACTGAAAACAGCTACCTGAGTGCATTCCCAGTGGCCAACGAATAAACCGACTTGCCTTGGAAGGAACTTTAACTATATCTGGCATACAGTCAGTGCAAAAATCCCCTAAACAGGTATGAGGGACATTCAGAAATCTTGGTCTTATCTGAAGACGGATAAGAAAAATTATGACTACAAATGGACACCAAACTCCCAAGTGACTACATTCGAAAGAAACCAGAATTATGCCTGTAGTCCTAAGGGTTTATGAATTGCAACTATTGTAGTCTAAATATGTCACTAACATTATCAGGGGAAGGTGGAGTTTGGGTCAGTTTTGTGGTTTTGACAGTGATGTCTTCATACCCTTTTAAAGTCCACTTGTTCAGCAGTAAAACTGATGAGCTGTAATTCCACCTCACAAAGAAACTGGATTTCTCCCTTACTTATGCATTCTGTTTCATAGAAGCCTGGCAAAATGTCTCTATATCTGACACAGCAATCGGGCTGCTTCATTTCCAGTTCACTTCAAGGCAGACATTGTACACATACATCATGCATTTCTACACACTCCTGTAGAGTAACACAAATTTTTGGCTTGGCAACTGAGCTACAGATAGATGTAGACTCTTTTATAATGTAGACAATTCTGTGTGACTCAGACTGTAACCATGAATCATGAAACATAACCTTACATATTTGAGAAATTATCTGGACAGGCTTAAAAAAAATACAGTTTTTGAGCCAAATTAAAGCCTAATTTAATTAAAGCCAATCCTTTTTTTTTTTTTCAAATGCACCAGCCTACAGTATTATAGGAGTGTAATTAGAGTGGATGCACTCACCTGCTGCATATAATATTAGATTATCATTAATAATATTAACAGAATCAATATACACATAATTTAGTTTTCTATCTTTTAAAAAAAATTAATAAAAAAAATGAATCAAATTCCCTATAGGCAAGTCAGCTTATTATGATGCCTTCTTCAAATGCTATTTTCTATCTGGGCATAAGAGAAGTACAGCTCGTATCAATGTTATTTTAGTATCAACGATAAACTATTATAGTTTTTGTTAATATTCTGACTTTTTTTCTCCTATTTTAAAAATTCATTCAAAGTTTAATTTTTATTTTTTAAAGTCTATATAGTTCTTATTCATTTTTATTTCAGTTTTAGTTATTTTAGCACTTTGTTAAACTCAAATAAAACGAAATTATGCATTGGCAAATAGCTGAAATAAAATAAGTTTATTTATAAGTATACATAACCAAAATGTGTAAAATAATTAAAGTAAGTATTATTTTAATAAGTTTAATTCAGACCATGTTTATTTTATTTCAAGTAATGTTTTAGTTTTTGTTAACCAGGCTTCTGTCTACTTGAATGGAGAAAGACAGAAATCTCCACTGCTTGTTAAATTATATTTCAACATATTTCATACCAGCAAAAACATTTTGTAGTATAATAAATTTCACTTCTTTAAATCATGCTCAAAAATGGTATTTCACATGGATAGTCTAGAGTAAACAAACTCGTTTAACAGGTTATTGGCTCTTTTAAGCAAAAGGCATAATTATCATTTCTACAGCAGCCGTAATGAGCATTAAAATTCCTCCCATTTATTTGCCTACGAGTGGCCCCTTTATAAACTTTCTGCATTAATCACATTTTGATAAGTTAATCCTTTTTATTTATATTATTGTTTTATATATTTAACAAAGAAAAACCAAAATCTTTCTAAGTGCCTTCTGGAACCCCATGAGGTTCATGTACCCCTGGTTGGGAATCACTCACTGTAGAGGATTAAAATCTGCACACAAGCACAGGAACTAGATGCAAAACATCACAAATCACCCCACTTTGAAATCTGGATTATGCAATGGTCTTCTTAATCCTTTTAGTTATTTAAAATTACATTAGAGTTTAGATAGAGACGAATGTTCCACGGTGGAGTTTTCCCCCCTCATGTTGACACCCCAGGCGCTAGTGCTAGGACATTTATTTGTCAGATTTTACTCTTGATTTTTTCACTTCCGCTTTTTTTCACCCCTAAGCTGTGTAATGCTCGGGAGAGGCATCTAAACATGTTAGCTCTCTTAGGAACAGATATACCCCCTAACTCACTCAAATCCATTCAACATTAAAATCCATTTTATAGTCTCTTTCTTCCTATAGAAATTCCCTTTAACTATGTTTCTAATGAGTTTATTCAATTAGCTAATGACGACCAGCCTATCTTACTAGTATTGGTACATAAAGTGCATCTGCACTGTCTAGACATAAAATTTCATGTCCTTGAAATTCAATGAAATAAGAGTTGGTTTGTCTGCTATTTTAGGTGCACTCTTGATGCAAATGTTGTTCTAAAATTAGGCATCTCAATTATGTTGCATTTTAATTATGTTGTTAATTGTGTTTGAAAAAAAAAAAAAAAAAACCTAGGGAAGAGGCAAGAAAAAAGTTCCATCAAGCACTGTTTACTCTTTGCTCTATTGCTTCTAAGCTGTTTCTTTGTTCTGACAGTTTACTGCCAATTATTCTAAAGTATTATAAGTTGAGAAAAGCCAAACAAAAAAGTTAATATACTCAGAGCCATTGCATGTGATTGTCTGTAAAACTTCAGTATAAGGAAATGCAAAGTTAACATCACCTATGAGCTGCTCCAAGCTCGGTCATCACCTTTTCAAATTAGTTCATCAAGCATTCCAGTCCATCAAGACCAAAACCATCATGCAAACAGTTCCTCCATATCCACTACAGCTGTCCTTTCAGACAAACACACCGCATGGGTTCCCTTTCTCAAAACCTTATGATACTACAGTCATACGATTCCCTCTGGCCTCAACTGCATTTCAATTATTTCTTTATGGTATATATTTCCTATACAAAATGTACTGATGGTGTACACACACACACACACACACACACACACACACAAACATACATACATACATACATACATACATACATAAAAGCAACACAAGCAGCCATATTTATGAACCAGAATATCTCTTTTGACTTGAGACCACGCAAGAATCCTCTATAAGTCACCCAGATCACGTAAGCACTGTGGTAGCAAGTTGCGAATGTACACAAACCACTCATGAAGAAAAAAATATTGTTCAATTTTGACGCTATTCAAAGTAAAATTCTTCTTCCAAGGCTGGGGGCTGGGGACACAACAGATAAAAAATAAAAAATAAAAAGAAGAAGCAAAGGCTGATGTATCTACAGAAGAAAGCAAAGCAAAAGCTCATTTGTATGAAGTACATGGGAAGGCCTACTTGATACATAACATGTCCATGAGCTTTAGAATCAACACAAAAAGGTTCACATTTCTATGAATGAATAAAGGAAGACATCTATTGTAGGTGACTTGCCACTTTTTTTCAGAGTTACTCACAATTTTGGATTACCTTTATGTCTTCACTTTTTCAAACGTACTTAATTTCAACTACTTACAGTACAAACAAAATACATGTTCATTCTGCATTTTCTGCATTCTGCATTTTTCAAGTACTTATAGTAAGAAATCACACATATTTGTCTGGTTACTTAAGTTAATCAAATCTGACTAAAGTTTATCAGAATGCTTTCAAATGACCAGACAGCTATATCCCAGTCTGTGGAGGAACTATCAAACTATAATACTAAACACATTACACCATGTATCTAAGCCAAAACATCCTGAACTCCAAACTCAAGTCTCACCAAAGAGTACAATACAAACATCTTTCAACAGATCATAAATCATAATAATAAAAATAAACCTTTCTGCACCATCCAGTTCAAACTCAAAAGCTGTTACCTAATTTATATGATTATGTGTGATGATAATGGCGTATGCAAAGCTTTTCTCTTAATCTTTTGACTTTATTTAGACAACTTAAGGTGATCAGATTTTTGAAACACTTTTTCTTAAGTGGTTACTACATCAATGACATTTGCAACAGTATAATCTATAAATCAAAAAAGTGATCATTTTAGTTTTCATTATTTTAACCATGGTAAATGTAGTAATGAAGTATGGTCATATTCATATAATTTTCAGTCATACACTTTCTCTTCTGAATTATAACAACTTCCTCTCCACAAACTAATGTTTGATGATGTCAGTACAAATGTGAAACAATACAGTGACAGTCTCTACTCTGGATAATAATAATAATAACAATAATAATAATAATAATAATAATAATAATTATTATTATTATTATTATTATTATTATTATATGCATGTAATGCAATAAACTAATGAAAAACAAAACAAAACTGGTATATTTTATGCATGTAATGCAATAAACTAATGAAAAACAAAACAAAACTGGTAATTACCTATTAAAAATTGCACAAATAAATAAATAATCAATCAATCGATCTGCCACAAACTAATCCCATAGTTACCACTCACCACTTCCATGTTTGGTTTCTATATATAGAATGTGTGTGTGTGTGTGTGTGTGTGTGTATACACACACAGTTAATAGCCTCAATAAAACTGATTTTTGCATTAAGATGTTTGAACGCAGAGTTAGAAGAGAAACAAAAACGAGTAATTAATAATTATATTGTCATGAATGAATGAATGAATGAATGAATAAATCTTTTTTCAGTCTAACCCCATAGTTACTACTCACCCCTTCCACGTTCATTTTCTTTTTATTTATTTTTATGCATAGTTAACATTCTACTTCAAAACAACCAATTATTGAAGCTGTTTTGAAAATACATAAGTCATTTCCGATAACAGGCCCCCAAAAGCAGGGACTATCCATCAAAAACATGTACATCCAGTAACCCTATTCCAGCTTTAATCTTGTGTGTGTTCTCTGTGGTTTTCATGTCTTTGTGTCAAAGCCAATTCTACGTATCTAGCATCAGTTCTTCATTCAAGTGAGCCAAATACCAGGTTGGATTTATCATCCCCAGCACACGACCACAGGCAGGAACATGCTTTAGTAATCTCACACCAAGCGTCTCAGCTGCTATGGCACTTTGTCAGTGCCGTGAGGCCAGCGAGATTTACTGTGGAGTGAATCTGGGCTTCTAGTGGCCAAAGCTGTCCCATTTTCCCTGGCCTGACTGCACTGACCTCATATGATGAATGTGCTCTTCAGGGCAAAGAAGAACAAAGCTCGCCGTTATTGATGCTCTCAATTAATAATCTCAGACCTGCTGCTGGATTCACACGTAGAGTGTCCACCATTGCCCCCACCGTGATATAGTATGGACCATACAGATAAGACACGGTGAACAATTAGAAGCCTAATTAAAAAGATAACTGACAGTGCTTCTGACATGCTCTGTTGAAATATCATGTGTAAGAAATGTATAGAGGTACACTAGCAAATGTGGCGTGTTACTGATTAATGTGCAAGGAGTAATTCACTCATGAGGCTCACGGCCATGTTGAGTCATTGGGTCTGGCTCCGACGTGTCAAAAGCCTGCTGAGAGAAGAAAAACACATGACTGCCTACCTACATTCAAGGTGACCATATATTCAGTTACAAAAGGACTGAGGAAACTCATTATCTTTCACATGGAGTTTCATATAGTCAAACATTTCTGCCTCAACTGTGTTGTTAAAGTAGAGATTCTTGGTGACAATAAGACAAAAGACTAAAAAATTAATGATAAAGCAATGGAATTGATGTTCAGTTCTGTAAAAAGTTTTTGCACATGCAATCAGACACATGCAACCAAAATGATTGTGAACCGGTTCTTTTCGGTCAATCAAAAATATGTAGTGTAAGCAATACAGTTTGATTCCCAAACAACTGACTCTGATGAATCGATTCTTTTGTGTGAATCAAACACTTTGAGACTTAAATCAGTTCCCTTTCAGTCGGTCACTCTCTACGTCACGTCGGATGACCGCTGACCTGTTAATCATATGAAAACAAACCCTACACTATCATATTTAATACGCAAATTTCTAAGGCTTCTAAATTATGAACATAATCAAAACTTTGTTGAAAACTCTGTTGTACACAATCTACTACATGCCTTCTGTCATCTGATTGATAGTTTATACTTTAGCAAGTAAGAGGCCTATTAGTATGATTGTAAAACACTTACAGACTGAAGCAACTTCAAGCATCATTGCATTGCATTAGTTTTTTTGTCCCACATAATAAAAACTACAGAGCCTTCAAAGTAAAAAATTACCTTATTAAAGGAGTCATATGATGCTATTTTAAAGATCATTATTTTGTGTATTTGGTGTAACAGAATATGTTGACATGCTTTAATGTTCAAAAAACACATTATTTTTCAAATACTGTACATTATTGTAGGTCCTCTATGCCCCGCCTCTCTCAAACGCTTAGTTTTCTACAAAGTCCCTCCTTCCGACAAGCGCAGTCTGCTCTGATTGGCCAACTAACCCAGTGCATTGTGATTGGCCGAACACAACAAGCACGCGTCGGAAATGTAACGCCCCTTACCATAATCGCGAGCTTCATCTTTCAAAATAAATGTAGAGACAGTAAATAATGTCATTTAGTTTTACCATCAGTTCAAGCCCGAAAGGGGAACAGAGTCGTGTGACAGACACAGTGATGAAGCTGGTATGTGTTTGTGATGTGACCCCCTCTCTCTCTCTCTCTTGTCTCTCTCTCGCGCTCTCTCTCTCTCACACACACAGCGCGCACACACATACACACACACACACACATGATGCGCAAAACTCAGTAGTAGCAAATACTTAAACTAATAACAAAACAGTAGCTGATTCAGAAGCGCCAGATTGTCATAGCAAAGTCAGAATTATCTCCTCTCCTAGGTTCATGAAACGGTCGTCCATAAAATGCATTGCTGTTCTGTTGTAAGTGATCTTAAAGATTCCTAAATGCATCTACTTTCGGAAGGCCAAATAAAGTGCTTTTGCTTTCGCCTAGAAACACACAGCGTCTCCCTGACATGGCTGCTTCAACACTAACTGCGGTTACTGAAACCACGCCTTCTTTCTTTGCGTGCACATTTGGGCAGCATTATGCAAATATTTCCACATAGTGAGGTAGATATGTGGGGGCGTGTTAGAACGAACCGTTTTAGGGGGGCGTGGCAGAGTCTTAACTTTGAAAAAGAATATCTCTTTGGTTTTGAGACTTTAGTCTTTGCAACTTCAGGGATCTTATCTATGCACAATAAGCTTGTAACACTCCAAAGTGAAAGGAAAACTTGAAATCGCATCATATGACCCCTTTAAGACATTATTGGGAGAATTAGAATGACAACTGTTATTTATATGCTTTTTATGCAAGTAGTCTGCCATACTGTTATAAAGATTTCATTGATTAACCTTACAAGCAGGGTTGGGCAAAAATACATCAAAATGTATTTGAAAATAAAATACCAAATACCTTAATTTTAAGTGTATCAAAATAAACTACACAATACAGCAGCCACACCAAGTATCAAAATAAACTACTGTATTTTTGTATTTTAAAAATACTAAAAAAATACTTTTACAAGGGAGCATGACATTTCTTCGCAAACCTTCCATCAATTGGCCTGTTTGATCTATCCCTTCACCATTGCACTGACATGCAATAAATCTGACCAGTTAACAGATCAAATATTCACATATCCCTGTGATCTCCCAGATGAAGGTTAGTTGTAAAGTAATCAACAGTTTAATGTTTAAGAGTCTGAGAATGGCTCATAATTGTATCTTAATTTAGTTACTTGGTGTTTGGTAACGAAGGGCCTTCTTTGCATCAGCAACACTGACTCAATGACAAACAAGTAATTCATAAGAAGACAACCGATGGCACCTGTTTTCATAGCAACTAGTTTCTAACTAATTAATCATTTGAATGTTAATCATAAATATAATAATATAACATGTGTCAGGCAGTCATTCATGCAATGGTATGCAAAATCATGATCCTACTAAACAGCTACTTCCATTAGGGTACAATATTCAGCAGTCACATATTTATTTATCAATCATCGGACACCTATTTGGAAGTTGGAAACATTTTAGCATTACAACAATTAAATGATCAATATGTTTTGATTTTAAATGTAGCCAGAAACATAATCAGAAAGTAGCAACAGAACTTGTCAAGGAGTATTAACCCAACTCCAACCACTGAATCTATTGAGAGCCATGGAAGTATAGAGGACACATACACATATACACTTATAAGTGCAGTTGCACCAGGCACATCACTTTCTATTGCTCATTCATTCATGCTTCCTTTTTCACTCCAACATTCCAATAATTCCTGCCCACTAAAAGCTGCATGGATATATTCACTTACCCCGACAGGCCTATCTATGTAAACAATTTAGAAAAAGTTCAGTCGATTTATACCTTAATCGCTATTTTTCCCGTTGTCAGTGCTCTTTTTTTCTTTCATGTTAACTGAAGGCAAATCTGAATGATGCACTATTTTAACTTTAATCGACAAGTACAGTTGACCATGACATCCTCACCTTATCTTATTCCAGTAAAGTCGCTCACTCAATGCTGGATGGAGCTGTACAGCTGCAGCTCACGTGATGGATGTAAGGGTTGGGGGTGTATCTGAACTAAATCAGCACCCTGATAAGGAGGTTGACTGGCACAATGTATTTTATGTATTTTGAAAATACAAAAATACTAATCTTAAATGTATTTAAATACAAATTACATTAGATTTTTGCCAATGGCTTTAAAATACAAAATACTAAATAGTATTTTGTATTTCAAATACGTATTTTAAATACATGTATCTGAAATACTGCCCATCCCTGCTTACAAGCTATGAGAATTTCAACTTACATTTTGGACAAATATCAACTACTGCACCAAAATGCATATTTTTGCTTAGTTTGGGCCTCTGACTAAAATTTAAGTGTTTTTTCCCGCTTCAAATATGAGTTCCATCTTCTCCTTTATTATACTACATCAGCCATAAAACCCTGATGTATCGAATACATATGCAAACTTATATATATATATATATATATATATATATATATATCATTCTGTATTCCACCTATTTTCAAAGACCTCCCTTATACAATCATAGCCTGTAGTCATAAATATATATATATATATATAAGTTACAAAGTATAGCAAACTTATACTTATGTGAACCTAATACAATGTGTTGATGATACAATACATTATTTTTGTTTTCCATATTCTGGTTAAAAAAAAAAAACTCCAGCATCATAGGTCTTTAGCTCTGTTATGCAGGTCAGGTATTGCTTTTACATTCACTCTGAATGCAGACTAATGAAAGAAGTGAGAAAAAAGCCCCAAACCCCTTAGGAGGAGAAACACGCCTCACAGCGCCAAATGGCTTTCGGCGTTCTGCAGGTTTATGCCCCTTTTCTCACAATGGAAGTGGTACATTATTTTGCTGCACAACAATGCCCCATCAACTCCAGATTATACACCAAATTGCAGGCATACGCTTTCAGGACATGGGGTGCTAGAGAAGTCCGCTGTAGAATTTATGTGACAAGTATTAGGTAAAGAGCCACTTCTGTGATCGATATGACTCAGCAGATGGTTTTGTGGTAGATACAAAAGGAATTTTTGGTAAGCGAAGGTTTGAAGACAAAAGCTGAAGCTGAAATGGAGCATTAAGAAAATGACACAGTCCATTTCAGCTCCCAAATCCTCCTACGGTCGTCTCGCTGAGACATGATTAATGGGCGTAATCAAGTGATGTCCCTCCGTATGCCTGTGCCCTTCATGGCCCCAGCTAATTACAGCGTGCACAACAAACAAGCCCAAATCACAACGGATGCTTTATGAAGTAGGGGCACTCATTCATGGGCTCTGTCGTGTGCTCAGCGTATGTCATGCTAAAGTCATAAAGGAATGGACAAGACATTAAGTGAATTTCTAAAGAGTGTCAATATAACATACTACATAGAGAAGCAGAGCTGTCATGTAACTTTGAATTACACTACCCAAGAAACAACATTTTGACTTTTTCACTAAGAGAAAATGCATGGCAAATCACTGGCTGTCAAGTTCTCTTCTGAGATAGCAGTAAGCAAATCTTTTTGTTAAAAATTGAGTTAATTTGTTTTTGAAAGTAGCCTCTTATGTTCAACAAGGCTGCATTTATTTAATCAAAAAATTATATTATGAAATATTATTACAATTGTATTTTTTTATATTTTCAAATTGTAATTCCTGTGATGGCAAAGCTCCAGTTCATAATTTCACAAGAAAGTAACAAGAGACATTTCTTCTTATTATCAATGTTGAAAATGGTTGTGCTGCTTAATATTTTTGGAAGCCAGGAATCTTTGATGAATAGAAAGTTAACAGTATTTATTTGAAAAGAACACTTTTGTAATAATGTGTTTTAAAAAAGGGAAATAAAAGGTATTTACTGCCACAACATTTTAGTGTAAAGTCAGAGATCTGCAAAATATTACAACTGTGTTATTAAATTAGTGTTTTTAAATATTAATTTTAATTGAGTATTTGATTAGGGGGAACTGGGAATGCACAATTATATATAAAATCTAGACTAATGTCAATAGCTAAAATGTTCTAATGTAAGTAAAAACCAGTGTGATACTGATACTGTATTGTGCAACCATAGAAAATATATGTAAAATATATATTTATATATATATTTATATATATATATATAAAAAAATATATATATACACAAAAAATTAAAATAAATAACCGTAACAAATTTGTTAGTTTTACTACTGAACACCATTACAACTGTCTTCCTGCGAGTTTCAACTTGTCTTTTTAATTACACTTAATAGATGACTGCTGTAAAATTTTACCGCATGGGTTACTGTGAGGGCAGTAAAAGACCTGTGATCTAATGCTAAATTCCTGCCTTGTCCACTAAATGCATTTTTGGACACAAGGATGACGTCATTCAAATTCAAATTCCATTTGAATATTTCAACAAAAGCATCAAATTAGCAGACATACAATGCTAGTTTTCAAGGGCTCTAAAAACAGAGGCCTTTGTCATAAATGTATGGTGTTCAGAAGAGCACTTGAACACTTTAGTGTCAAAAATTACACAAACGGTATTCGGCTGCTCCTTTATTATAATTTCCATCCAAACTAAATCTCAGATTTGGTTAAAATAATATGTATAAAAAGCTGTCAAGGAACAATTTCGAAGGGATCCAGTGGAAACAAATGTTGTGTCAAATTAGAGTCATTTACCAAAACGACCTGTCAATGCTGACTTGAGGAATATTGACCTTACGGTAATTATTGATCCCATTTCAGATTTCTCAGCACACAACACTTATTTAACGCATCCCTGGGCTTCACATTGCTTTTCTGTGTCTGAAGATAAAGACCATATTAATCAATTTAACAAACTTCTGGGGCAATTTCCCAGAAGCTTTGAAAAATGAATTTCTGCCCATGACGCAATTGGCTGGTCACTCTTCTCTCTCCTTAGAAATATCACTAATGTTCACTCATACATTTTAAACTCTACATCGCTCACTCATACTTCTTCCAGGTAACTAATTACTGAGTTCAGTGATGGAAGGGCACATATTTTAACTGCAGTCCATTAATCAAACCTCGGTTGAAACATTAATAATACATGTTAATTTAGCAATTACGACCCTTAATTGCAAGGGACCCAATGAAAGCCCAGTGATTCACAACTGATTCAGCGCCCAGTGTAAGACACATAATATTCTGGTAAGTAGGACATCGATACAAATGTTAAAAATGCTATGGAGATTCAGATTAGATTAAAATGGCATTTATCTTAAAGGTTAAGGTCTGTGAGACTCATTACAAAACTGGTTTTATTCAGTAACAACCCCACCATAATCACAGTAATAACTACTTGCTTTATTTTGTATGGTCTCAATTGGAGGGGAGATATGAATCAAATTAATATAAAACAGTATGGCTGTTTATACCATGGTAACAGTATATATAGTTAGAGTATATGGTATAATTACAGTATAAACAGTATATAACTGTTGCTGCATGTTCAAAAATATAATAGTTTCCATATTATATTAAAGTACATTTTGTTTTACAAAGAATTTAATTCACTGCCTGGATTATCCAAAAATAGAAACCATTTGGTCATTGAATTTCCAGCAAATACAACAATATTGTGATAATAATAAAAACTAAACCTCATTCAATTATTTATTTTTTTTTTTCCACTGGGACCAGTTTTTTATTTTATACCATCATGTCACTTAAAGGCAGGGTATGTGATTTTTCAAAAACACTTTAGAAAACTGATTCGGGCGCCTCTGATATTAAAAATAATTAAATCAGTGTTATAAATACACATGCACATATAACTTGCTTACAGTATGTCATAACCATGTAACTCCTCAACACTACCATCTCATTAACCATCTCCTTTCAATCCTAAAATCTATAGAAAAATGGATAACGTTCTGGCAGAAAATTTTACAGACATATTCTTCAACCCTAAAACACAATGCAATGCAAAAATATGGCTTACACTTGTTAAAAAAATTAAATTAACAGTACATTGGGCCATTTTTTTCTCAATTCTCTTAGAGTGAAATGAATTCTGAGTATTCTCTCTCCTTCACCTGACTATTATAACACTGACCCATCCCTTCCCCACCACTTAAGTCCACCATCTGCTGGGCCCACCCCTCTCTCTCACCATCTGGATAAACGAAACTCTGTCTGCCAAGCTTGGACAGAAAGACTGAAATACTTTATTGACCCTCAAGGGGATATTAAACTGGAAAACAACACCAATATGCACCAACAAAATCACTATGCATATATGCTATGCAATCAAGGTAAAGATTCATTATACAAAACTGATGTGATGACTAGTGTACAATAAGTTACAGTTTTTTTACAATCATTTTTGCACTAATAATAACAGAACCTTCATGTCTTTGTTCAAAACTCTAGATACAGAATTCACAATCGATGATCAAAATGCACATTTTTCAAAATGCTTTTTCCAAATGCTTGGATACAATACACATGAACCAAAGATCTTTTGTTTCTTAAACTAAAATCACCGGTTCAAAATGACACAACTTAACATCAAAGTATTACTATTTCAAAATGCAGCTCACGCATTACATCTGAGTTGAGTGTCTATTCATTTCATTACAAGGATCTAACTATCAATTGATACAACTGCTCAAAATGCTACATAACTGTTGCATTACTCTTGAAGCATGGTTTTTATGGAAAATGATGAGCAATATTGAATGTTTAGATTATGAAAGTGAAGAAACTGAGCACTGAGAATGTTCAGGTATGATCAGTTTCAAGATGCCTGTTGTTGGGAGAAAAAAAAAATCTTCAAAAATTCTATATGATTGTTCTCAGTATTTGTTTTTCCTACAATACATAAATGTTTTTTTTGAGGATGATAGAGCTGGAAGCTGATGAAAACCATTCATATTTTTGGATAAGGCAGGCTTTAACCTGGCCATGACATGGAGGAGAGGTTGAGAGCCCAGCGGTTGAGAGCGGCCCAGAACGATGTTCTCTGGGGGGCCCAACCAATCCCCACTGAATGTGATTTTGAGGGGACCCCACAGCAAAATCAGTGCATTGAGCCCAGAATGCCTAGCGATGGCACTGAGAGCAATAATGGTTTCAGGCCTATCCAAAGTTTATCACCTTGTATTTACCCCCATACTCCCCTTTCCTTTCTGTAACCGGACTGAAGAATTGTTCTCCACATGGAGGTGGAAGGTTTACAATAGGCACCCTCACAAACAAGTCCCTCTTCTCCAGGCCAGAGATGATGCGTGCAATGACTATCTTGCCTATCTTTTTTTCTTATCTAATTTGTTCTTATTTAAAGATTTTTAAAACCTGTTGTGAGTTGATTATTTCATCAATAATTTTCAAATTGTGTTTAATGATTCCAGTGTCTGTACTTTTCTCTCTAGTCTATTGCAATGATGTATGAATGTGTAGAACCATAATGAAAGCTGCACCATGTGTTTTGAACAACTCTATTTAATGATTGTACTAAAAACTACACAGTGAAACTATGGGTATATTGTGTGTGGGTGATCTAAAGTAATGTTCCTATGATATTTCATAATAAATGAGTTTTTTGAACCAATGCTTCTGCAAATGTGAGGCTTCTTTAAAGATATGAATGCAATATACAAAGTTTTGAACATTGGACAGCCTGTGTTACAAATAATGACTGTTTTGAGTTTTGTGTCTAGAGTTTTGAAAAATGACATCAAGGTTCTGAAATTGGTAAACTACAGTCAAAATACCTTTCAGGAAGAGCTGTTAGCTACTTTACAAGCTACTAATAAATAGTAGCTAACTGTATCGAAACAATACTACATTTAGATACTGTAGACAGACAGACAGACAAATACTGTAGGTAAATAGAATGATAGATAGAAAAACAGAACGATAACTAGAATGATAGACAGATAGAGTAATGTCGAGGCAGACGATGACAGAACGATAAAATGATAGACAGCTAGAATGACAGATAGAACAATAGAACGATAGGTAGAATGATAGAACGATAGATAGATAGATAGATAGATAGATAGAGGTTGTTAGTAGTAGTAGTAATTACTTTTAGTTAACTAATGGTAATGATCTGACTGTTACAAGAACTCTCAGAGTAGTTCTGTCAAATCTAACTCACTGAAGAGGCTATATTATTACATAATTTCTCAAAAGTGGAAGACATTTTTTGAAATTGGACATCTTCTTCTGTATAGTGTGCCAAGCCATTTCAAGGTCTGGCAATAAAATGAGTTCTTTGGGAGAAGTTTTAAAAGAGTGACTACGGGAGGCTAGATCTGAAAAGCTGGAGAACTGAGAGATTATACAAGCACTCGAAAGCTGCATTTGCATGTAACTTCTGATGCACGCACACACTTCACTGCACACGCAGGAACTTTTAACAATTTGTCTCATTCAAAGTCAAACCAATTAGCACATGCTATTCAGATTTCCTTGAGGAAATTACTTTTGATTTAAATACGTCCTCTAAAAATATTTACATTGCTAATGGGCACCACAGAGTGTGCGTCCCTATTGTAAATAAATGTGTCAGGCTTCGTTTCCTATTAGCCGTCCTACTGAAATTATCTACCCGTGAGCAATCACTAGCATCTTTACTTTGACGGTTCAGACCGTATTTACGCAGGTGGAGGCGACAGTGTAATTAAACTATCGGAGGCTCGATTTGTACGAAGATGACAAACGCTACACGAGTAACTTTACAGCGGTCGACCAATGCAAATAGATGTGTTTGCATGAAGGCGACGACTGCTAATGATAATGAAAACAACTTGCTAATGTGATCCTGTTTGCACTCATGTTGTCTTACTGATGTATAACAGCTAATTTCCTCCGCAAGTATCTGCAGATGATAGAATGTCCGCTGAATGCCGCCGTTTTTCTACCTCAGACTATCGGCACGTGTAGCACAACAGGTGTGAGCCATGTAGCAACCTTGTGCCGCCCAGCCCAAACATCGGATCTTGTGCATCTGATTTATAGCTGTCCTCCTTTCTTTGGCATAAACAACTCATTTGGACAGCGAGCATGTTGTAAACAATGCAGGCCTGGAGGCAATATATCAGTGCAGTCCCGAGATTTATACGTGTGAAGTTGAGGCAGAAATCTCAGCAGACTAGTGTTCTTGGTCTCATTGGCGTCCTCCTTGTTCACTAATCCAGCCGTTCCCAATGCTCTTATCACTGCGAAATCGTGCAGCTGACCCCGGTGTGTTTACTGAGGTCTGCCAGGCCTATTCCCAACATCCCTATCAAATCCGTCATGAGCCAATAAAGAAAATGCCAATGCTGGGCTCGAGGCAGCCGTTAGTTCCATGTAGAGGTGCGGAGGACACGAACAGTGGGTCTCCTTTCTTTTTCTTCTATCTCCTCCACACACTCCCAGCTCTTGTGGCCCAGAGAATAAGCCCTATATATTACAAAAACACACATGCAGAGTCCACAAATAGAATTTGGGCTACATGGCTGTCATGAGAGCACTGCTCAAAGAAACGGTGAAAGACAGATAAAGAGAAAGAGAGACAGAGTGAGCCATGCCAGTCATAACTCTGGAAAGGTGGAGGAATGACCATGTAATTGGCGAGATTCTTTCCATATGTGCATTGATTAGATATATTTTAGTGTCGCTGACAAGGTCAAATGCAGATGAAATTGTTACAAAGTAGGGCCTGAAACACAGATTTTTTTTTTATCAAATGGTCATTGAAAAGAGGTTTTTAACCTTTAGAAAATGATGAATCATCAATGGCAGGACGTCAAAATAAATATGAGGTTTGCAATTTATGCAACACTGTTACAACATATAAACTCACAGGAAAAAAGTATATAAAATTAAAACATAGAACTTAAAAAAAATATTATGTATGTTGGACTAGCAGAGCTAGTATGCTATATCTGTGGGCATATGGATGGATGGATGGAAAGATTTAATGTATATATTACAAAAACACTTGTTTTTTTTCTAATTAAATAATTACTTAAATATAAGTCCTGAAAGTGTTGTTTCAAAAAAAGAATGTTGCTGGAATATTGCATAGATTTCTGTCACTTGACAATTCTCAAAATCCATCATAGAGTATCAATGCACTTACAAGAATCTTAATGGAGGTATAAAATTTCATGTAACAATCATCCACACATATTCAAAGCTTCCTGACACTCTTAATAGACCTCTTAATGTAAGTCTCTCAGTGGATGTCTTGTTTGGCGCCATTAGTGTAAGACACAGACACCTACGTTTAATCTGATATGAGCTATCAGTGGTGGGCTAATCATAAAAACAGAATGATTTTAAGATCGGCTTGCATGACTTTCAATTGGGAACAAATAGATCAGCTCAATATGAATAGCTAATGGATGAAATCTGACTTGTCAGTAACTGAACACTGTTCACTTTTCATGAACGTGACACCATTAAAAAAATAAAAACAATAAAAAATACAATAATGCAGAAGAGCAATATTGAATATTTTATACAATGAACTTAGTCACAGCTTCAACATGGGAAAACAATATGTGCTATGCAATAATATATATATATATAGAGAGAGAGAGAATTCAAATTTAAAAATAAAATTGTAAAAATGTTACATTTCTGAATGTCACATTCAACTATGCTAATTAGCCTTTTGAAATCAAATAAAGGTGTAACTTCAGATTATTATCAACCTCTTATTACCATCCTATCAAAAGCTTCATAACTAACTATGATATTCAGAATGTCCTTCAGAAATGTAATTAACCATTAAATCTTAATGCACTTTTTATGTAAAAAAAAAGGGCAATTATGTGTTAAATCAAGCTATAGCTTTTCAATCACTATGTCACTGTGCATTCTTAAATCATACATAGGCTATATCAGATCACAAAATACATGGTACCTTAACATTTGTAGTAAAAGCATCAAAGCATTAATGCAAACAAATTATTTGCTACATGTCAGTTCTGCGGAACATTAAATTGATAAAGAAGGCTGAAACAGGAGGCTTTTTTTCCCTGACAGAAATCCACCCTTCCTCTGATCTTATCAGTGTGCTGAGAAATAGAAGTAAAATGCTGCTGTTATGAATGATTCTCTCTCATTTCAATTATAGTACACAGAGCCTGGCAGTGATGTGTTTACCAATCATAGATTAGAATTTTTTCCTCTATCAATTTTAATGATGCCATTATTAATGTGTCATATTTTCCTCTTTTCCGCAGCCTAAAAAGGGCCTTTTTGGTGAACAATGCTAAAAGTCAGCTTTGGTACAGCTTAAAGTCAGCATGTAACACCATTTGCAACCCATTTCACCACCATATAATCACATATTTTATCACAAAATAAATATACGGCAGAATCTGATTTTATTCCTCAGGTATTGATTGGATTGTGAAAAGTATTTTTAGATTTATTATATCTATATATATCATAAATTACAGGGCTGTTGAATACTTAAATCTGATTGGTTGATTGGTTGCTAAAGTAGTTCCTGGTCTTGACCGCATTACTCTTCCATATCACTTCGCCAAATGATTTCAGTTATTTCTAAGGGACTTACAGCCTACAACAGCAAAACAACTAAAACCAGGGCTGGTTCTAGACATTTGGAGGCCCTAGGCACAATTCATGTTGGAGGCCCCCCACCCCCAATAAAAAGCACTTGAAACAAATATGATTCCGAACCTTTTTATTTATACAGCATTTCATTTTAGATATTGTATATTTTTATTAATACAGTACCAGTCAAAAGTTTGGACACATGTCACAGCCGCTTTCTAAGTTCTCATTCACACATTCACAACCAAGTTCTCATTCATGATATGTCACCTTTAAACAATATAAGTCTTTACTATCACTTTTTATCAATTTAACACATCCTTGCTGTCACAAAGCAAGGCCAAACACAACAGGTAAGTGCAAAACAGGATGGTTTATTGACTGGTTAAGCATAAGAATGGAACGGGTGAGGTAAAGGCTGGTGAGTGTCAACACAGTGAATGATTCCAGGGTTCTTATCTGAGTTCTGATGGGGTGTAGCATATGCCGGTTTCGTGGAGATCGTGGAACAGATTCCAAGGAGTCGTTGGAGGATCGCGGGAGGAACAGAGGGTAAGTCTTTCTAGGAGAATTCCGTAGAGAGAGTCCAGAACAGTCCATAGGAGTGAACGGTAGACCGGACAGTGAGTGACTGTGATGTGTGTGTATTTGTAGTGTGGCTTGATTGGTGACAGCAGGTGCGGGGGATCAGAACTCAGGTGACTGTGATCGGGTGATTATCCTGGATGGTGACTGAAGTGACTGAGATGAATCCCTGACACTTGCTCAATATTACTTTTTTCTGTATATTTGATCAAATAAATGCAAGCTTGATGTGTCACGATGTGCCTACGGTGAGGAGCGAGGAACAAGGAGCGAGGAATGAGGAGAATGAGGAGAATGAGGAGAAAGCAGGAGAATCATAATCAACAGTCTTTATTGGCATCTAGGGAATCACACGTAGGACACGGGATCGACAGCACTCAGGACTCAGGAAACACAGGGCTTAAATACACATGGAAACTAATCAAGGAAATCACGAGACACCTGGAACTAAATTAACACAATCAACATGGGAAAACTGGGACATGGAACACGTGGGGAACAAAACACAAGACACAGGACTGACATGATGAGCATATTTATTTCAAAAATATTAAAAATAGTAATGTGTCCAAACCTTTGACCGGTACTGTATGTACATATTAATCAAACTTTATCTAATCTCTTTTTTGTTTGTTGAGGATGTTATTATATCAGTTTTATTATTATTATTATTATTATTATTATTATTATTTTGCAGTAATTTGTTCAGTAATTGATTCACAGTTCCTGAATACCACTTCAGTAAATGAACATCAGTGCTTTTATCATTTTTTTCCTAGCTGGGTGTGGGCAGGAATTCCCCCTCCCATTCAATCAATACTGACTACAGATATAGTCATATTATTAATTTTAATATTATTGCATTGTTACCTTAAATATGCACTATATACACAAATCAAGTGGAAATTAAAGAGACAATCACTACTAAGAAGAAAAAAAGTTATTTTCTACTTAGTTGAAACTGAAATGATGTGTTATGTTAGAGCAGTAATGTAATCATCAGCAGAATTTAGAAGATACACACATCTGAGGTCCTTTTTTTGAAACATTAAAAAATGTTCTAGTGTGTTTGCTTTTTGACTTTGAATACAAAGTATTTTGCTTTTACTTTTGTAGCTATTTTGCTAGTCAGCTCCCAACACCCTGTCATTCATTGCATGCGCAAATTCAAAACGTCGCATCTGGGCACATCAATGGCACTCACGCTCTTAATAAACCGGTGAATGATCTGTCCAGCAAAGACGCTGATCATCAAAACAATTTTATATTTAGAATGCATTACAATCACTCCAAAATTGATGATGACAACTCACACACCTGCATTAGGAGCTACTTCTTTGTGTGCCTATGTGATTCGCAGCACCTGAAGGATGTGTTAGTCGCTGCAAACATTCAGAGGGCGGGACTTGCTTTGAAACGGCAACATTAATTGGTTTAATTGCAGGTGAGTGACAATTCAACTATATCCAATGAACAATGAGGCTAGTAGGCCCCGCCTCAAAGCCTGAGGCCCGGCCTAGGCAATGACTAAAACCCACAAAGACTTAACAAGCCAATAAATATAACAAACAATAGGATCAAAATTGCAAACTATTTACACGTTTCCTCCCCAAAATTAAGTTTTATTATCAATGGAAAGCATGCTTTCTTTCTCCCACTCTCTCTTCTACACAAATGTACACACATACGGTACAGAAACACTTGCACACCCACAGGAACATACACAGAATTGTTGTCAGCGCTGCCCCTCGACTCTATCAGTAAAATAATTTCACAGCTGAAAAGCTACATGACATTACTGAGTAGCAAGGTAGTAATATCGCTGTTCTTGAAGCAGTTAAACTTACAGTTTTGCTATTAGGAGAGACACTGTGAGACTTCCAGACTCAGGTAATTCACATGCTCAATCTCTCTCTCTCTCCCTCTCATTTTTTTTTCAATTCAATAAAGCTTTATTAGCATGACTGTGTAACACAATGTTGCCAAAGCATTAGCATATGTATAAATAATAAAAAGAAAGAATCAATAAAGAAAAAAAAAACATAGATAACAAATAAATAAAATCCATCTAAATAAATGAAAAGATAAAGTGAGTCAGTTTAGAGTTAACCATGCTTAACACCTAACATTGTGAGTGGCTAACACAAATTTTGCAGCTAGTGCAGCTGTGTTGTCATCTTCTCCAAGTATGAAGGGCATTTTCTCAGTATCACTAAGTTCAGCAAATGATGGAATCAGTGCTTCAAATCTGGGGTAAAATGTTTCCCTCACATTGTGATATTTAGGACAAATCAGCAGAAAGTGTTTCTCATCCTCTATTTGCTGCTGATCACAGTGTATACAGATCATCTGCTCTTGCTCTGTCCATGTGTGTCTCTGTCTTTCTCTCTTTATTTCTAAATCATGGTTACTTAAAGAGCAGGTCACATGATATTTTAAAGTGTCCTATGTATATTGTGTTGGAGTCCCCTACAACAGGTTTAAATGCATATAAGGTCAGAACACATTGTAATTTTCTCAGAATATACATTTAATATTAGAAACGATTCGTTCGAAGCAGTTCTGAGCTTAAGGTCTATCATCTCCACCCTTCCATAAGCCTACTCTGCTCTGATTGGTAAGCTGGCCAAGTCTGTTGTGATTGGTCTTTCCATATACAATGCGTGTCGGAAACGAAACGCCCATTACCATAATTATATATTTTTTTGCTCCGGAGGGTTACTTGTAAACAAAGATGCTATAAGGTTACAAAAATGGCACCGATATTGCCTTATCAATTCGAGCCCGAGTCTGAGGATGATACTGATGCAGTCGCTCAACCGGAAACTCCATTGCAAGCACGACTTGATCAGGACGTTTCTCAGTGGTAAGTTTAAAATTTGTATGTGGTACTTTACGTGATGTGACAGCAGTTTTATTGCATTCATTATTATTATTTACTTATTTGAGGTGCAGGTGTGGGAACTGTGTTAGAATACCCAGTGAGGCTGAAAACACAGGTCTTCTCAACCTGATGTAAATACACTAACTAGCGGAAGTGTTTGTGGGCAGGTCAGAGTGTTCGCGGGCAGGTGGGGATTATGCAAATATGTTACCTTGTGACGTATATAGGTAACACGCAGAAGATTAAAAAATATGACGACTCGTTAAGGCGGTTCAGAGTCGACTCTTTCTTTTGAGAGACAATATCTTTATTTATCATGCATTTTTATGATTAACAACTTTGCAGACTGTTTACATTGAAGGATAGCTACGTTACAAACTGCAAAAAATATATTTTTCGAAAACCCATATGACCTGCTCTTTAATCTATATGACGACTCGTTAAGGCGGTTCAGAGTCGACTCTTTCTTTTGAGAGACAATATCTTTATTTATCATGCATTTTTATGATTAACAACTTTGCAGACTGTTTACATTGAAGGATAGCTACGTTACAAACTGCAAAAAATATATTTTTCGAAAACCCATATGACCTGCTCTTTAATCTGTATTTGGAGAGGATTTGTCTTTCTTTACATGGTTTAATTAATAAAGAATTGGCGACTTCTCTCTCTCTCCCTGATAACTGCATTAGACTGCATGAATAATTGCATTGTCTCAAGCCTCTGTTATTACTTGTAGGTCTAAAATGACATTTTAGAATTAGCAATGGAGGCTTGAGATGAGATGTGTAAGAAATTAGTCCTACACACTAAAGCATTTTGTGGTCAAAAACCTGACCAACGACTTGAAATACATCATCTGAACAATGTCTTGAGTGTTGTAACGGTAGCATTTAGTAATTGTCGTTGAATTATTAGAAAAAAATAACGCACACACTTCAAGTTGAGGCCGCAATTCCTTGGGTGTGCATTAGTTTTTGGAAAATTGAACGTCCCATTGTCAATTATTCCTTAAGTATTATACATAGAACGATAAATACATAGAATTATAAACAGAATGATAAATGATAAATAGAGAGAATGATAGATATATATGAGCAATATGACAGATATGATATTGCGTTTATACAACAGTTCGATGGCACGAGTTTGTAAATAGCCTACATAAGAAACAATAACGGAGTCAGTGTCTTTAAAAACCCTCTGTTCACTTTAGAACTCATAAGGAAGGAATGCTGAGTTGCTTCATTAAAAGCTTACTGCATTACTGTAGCCCGGGTGTGCCTCACACGTCCTAAAAAGTGAAGCTGCGGGCTCTTTGATCGCCCGCTGGTGGCTGGCTGCAGTACAGGTCATAAGCCCCGCCCTCTCCATGTAAACGAAGGGGATTTGAGTCAAAATTAAAAAATAAATTACACTTCCAATACAATTTTCCGAAAGATGGTTTTGGTCATTTAAGGTAGTTGTTATCACGCTGATATATGTTCAGTTGTTCATTTTTGTGATAAGTTTGATTTTAGCTAGTAATTTGATGCTATAAAAACAGGGTGTGTCGCTATGATTGACAATTGTGATTGACAGCTTCTCTGAGCGGACTGTCGGAGCTTCGAGAGGAGATTGAAGATATAACCAACTATTAATTTTCGATTTCTGTGTTATTTCACAGCAACAAAATTAGTTGTTCAGCAGTAAACTGTACTAACCGACCTACAGGATCTGATTGATCACTGATTTTTTTTTGCTAACGTTAAATGTGGGCTTTATAAGCTAACTAATAAATGTTATTACATAATATCACACTCCTAACGTTAGCCATGACGGGAAAAAGCAGGTGATCGTTATCTGGCAGTTACTAATTATTTTTATGGGTATTAAATAATAATTAGGAAGACAAAACTAATGATAGCCTACTCTAATTAATTATAGAGTACTGTCTAAGGCATTCTATCTCCTGTAACGTTAGTTGAACTTGATTTAAAATGGCAGGACCGTTTCTGACATTTTAGAGTTGTTTCTAGTGGCATACTATTTAGTTTATCTACTGAATTTGCTGTTTCAAAAATATTATTGCTCTAGAAACAGTATATTATATAACAGGTAGAACTTATAATAATATAATAATATCTATATATTTAAAATACATCAATTACGATATGTGTCCTGTGTTAACAGTAGTTGTTTTGACCTAACCCAATGTAAATGAGAAGTTCAGGGGGCGTGGTTGATTGGGTCTGCGCTGCGGGAGTTTGATTCCGCGGCTCCACCCCACGACACTACTGCGCAGACTCTGGCTCCAAACGAATCTCTACTGCGCAGACTCTGGCTCCAAATTACGTCATTTAGTCAAGATGGCAGCGGCCATACCGAGATGCTTTGGCTTCACATTTCTATAGTGGAATGAAGTGGAGACGCGTCGTCCATCTTTTTTTACAGTCTACGCTGTAGCCTATTAAAAGCTCACTGTACAGTATTATGTAGTATAGAGGATTATGAGAGAGAGATGGACTGAGCGAGTGTGATTACTTGCATCAGATACAGCATTCATTCTTCAGCTTATATTCAGCATAAAACATTAGTTTGAATGTCCGCTGAGCGATATCTTTGTCGTACTATCCTTTCATCTGATAAGGGTGATTTCCGATGACAGCACTGCTCACTGCATTTGTTGGCTCTGTGTGTTGTTGAAAGTAAAAATAACTTCCTTGTTTACAGCCCTATTTCTGTCTCTTTCAATATGTTTTTTACTGTTGACTCCCTCTTAAAAAGTCTCGTCGCCCTCTATTGGCGGAATAATGTAACTAAAATCACCATCACGAAAACACTGTTTCTCAATACTAAATGCTATTATTAAATACTACTAATATTTACATAAAATATTTATTGAATAATAATTGTAACACAGTTCATAGTTCGAGAAGAAGGAGGCGGGAACCGGCGAACATTCAAACAAAACTTTAATAATAAAATAAACACAAAACAGCGCGACAGCCCCTCACGGCGAGACTGCACTCTACTCCCCCTCCTCCCTCATCATGGCGGCTGCGGCGTACCTGGGGCTAAGGACAGACAGACGAGGCGAGAGAAAAGGAGACGGAAGGATGAGGAGAGACAGAGACGAGAGAGGGGAGAAGGGAAAAAAAAAATCTTGTTCCGGTTCCCAGACACACTGCCGCTCGGCCCTCCACCAGCTGGGTAAACTCCTCGGTGGACGGCCCGACACTCCTCCTCCGCCCGGTGGACGGCGACGGTTCCTCCGGGTTCAGGGCAGCCGGCAGGAGTCCCCCGTTCCCTGCTCCTCCCCATCATGGCGGATGGCAGCAGGCTCCGGCCTCAGGCGAACGGCGGCGACTCCTCCGCTCCGTCACGGACGGCAGCCGTCCCTCCACATCTCAGGCGGCCGGTGGTGAGATCGTCCGGTCCACCGGCAACTCACTCCAGCCCACCGCCTCGAGCGTCCATGGCGGCAAACTGCTCCGCCATTGCTTGATGGCACAATGGATTCACCACAGCAGCAATGATCTCTGGCAGCGTGTTCCTCCTTCCTCCCGGGTTTCGGCACCAATGTAACACAGTTCGTAGTTCGGCAAGAAGGAGGCAGGAACCGGTGAACATTCAAACAAAACTTTAATAATAAAATAAACACAAAACAGCGTGACAGCCCCTCATGGATGACTGCCGTGCACAAACAGAACCAAAACACAAAATAAAATCCAGGCCTGGTCCTCTCTCATCTTGCACTGTCGTCACTCCTCTTTTTATCCTTCCGGAGCTCCACCGTGGGACTCGAGACCAGTGAGAGGCGCAGGTGTCGTGCATTATCACTTACTCCACCGGCCTCGCTCCGTTCCCACGGCTCTCGGCCCCGCCCCACTCGTCACAATAATATTTAATAAAAAACAACAACAGCCATCATAAATGTTGCTAGGCAATTCAGTCAAAATTGCAAAGGCAGCACTCTGATTTACACAGCATTAAAGTTATATAAAATATAAGATTATGAGACTGCATAATGCCCTCAGCCAAAACTATATGCTCTGGAACAAATAATAGATTAATGATACCAAAGACTGCCTGTTAGATTTACCCAAAATGAATTATATCTCATGTTTAACCACTATAGAGACACCAGAGCCAGCAGCAAATTCCAGAAGAGCTGGATGAGGTGAGGCTGCTCTCGGCGGGTTCATGAGAGCTGAATGGCCACTGACGTCCTGGAGCTCACATCTCCGAAAACATCGAACCAAATTTTCAAATAGACGCTATCTTGATTAACAAACCACTTATTTGAAGTCTAAACAACTACATTCTCACCTAAAAAAATTCTTAAAACTACATTCGGTGACACAAAAACAGTATTATTTATAAAATAATAGTGGGTTTGGGTGTCCACCATGACACTCGCTGTGAGAAATACTACAAGCGGAGTTATACAAATAGTGAAATTGTTGGAGTTCTGTTATCACTAGAATATCGCACGGCTGGAAAAGGCTCTCAGCCAATCAGATTTGAGGACCAAAAAGAACTGTTGTATGAACAACAATAAAACAATAGATAGAACAAAAGAACAATAGATATATAGATAGAACAAAAGAACAATAGATATATAGATAGAACAATAGAACTATAGATATATAGATAGAACAATAGAACCATAGATATGTAGAACAGACAGACAGACAGACAGACAGACAGACAGATAGATAGATAGATAGATAGAAATTTCTTAGAATGAGTGCATCAATTCAAAAGAAGAGCAGAAATACATTAGGGACTGTCTGATTACATCCCTTCAAAGGTGGAAACTGAGCTGTCGGGAAAACTCCCAAGTTCAGAGGCAGACATGGAAATTGATGTTTCTCCCCTGAGGCGGTTGTACAGGCCCAGATGGCTGTACACTATGAGGACTGTGTTGTGATGGCACACACACTACAGGGTTTAACTGGGTTTGAGAGGGAAGAGGGGCAGTGCCAGGCCTGTCAGATGGCAGCTCATTGAGCCTCAGAGGCTGGCAATGCCTACAGGTGGGACGGCTACCACGGCAGCTTGCTGGCATCTACTCTTCGACGTTCTGGTCTAGTATGGAGGGCAGACCGCACAAGGTTTCATGATGATAATCAAAGGTTGACTCTTCAGAGAGGCCATGAGGATATACTGTAAAAACCAGTCACTTGGACACAATTCTGCCAAAGGTTGATTCTACAACAAAAAGACGTGGAGAAGAAATGGCACTAGAGGTCACTGATATTTGAGGGCATTTTCAAAACATTCAGTTGCAAATGGTTTCATGTTTTCAGTAATTATTCATGTACAATGTCATTCAAAGAGAAAACATAATGAAGTCTATCAGGTTATCTATCACAGCAAATGCAAATTTATATTACATATACATAATTGACAAACGTTGGTCAGCAGCCAATTTCTGTGGGTCAAATATAAACAATAAAATCAAATGAAAAGAAAATAACCATAAACGAATCCAAATCTGCAGCTCTCTCATTAATGGCATTTTAACAGTTCGATGACATACAATAATCGTTCTCTTTGTGAAACATTCACAATTGCTTTATCTGTGCAACATCAAATATCCTTTCCCTCTTCACACACTGCAAGCGCATAAATTGTGAACCTTTCACAATTTATGCATCCAGGAATGTTAATGATGCATTAGCGGGAGGCTAGGTGATTTTTCGTATGGATAGTAAGCGCTATGCGATGCAGTTGGCATTAGCAAGGCACTTGGTGCACTGAAAATGCACAGGGAGAGCTTTATGGACCCTGGGTGAAGTGATTTACTACACAAGCAGGCTACTAGTTTTAATCCTGTGGGTTTAGAAGGATGTCGTAATCACTTCTGTCACCAAGGTCAATGAGGGCTAAGGACACGGGGTGCAGTACACTTTGGAGGAATGTGATAAAAACTAGGGTACATTTTTACCCTGAGAGCATGGTTTGAAGTAACTGAGCTTAAAATTTTCATTTCCTATCTGCATGGAAACATTGTGAGCTCTTGGTGGAATATTTTAACATACAAACTGTGATTTTTACATATTTACGTTGATACAGCGCACAGATTTTAAAGCCTGGGATTCCAGTAAGTCTAACATTCTCAAGGAAAATACTAATGGGATCTAATTAAAAATACTGTACATAACTTGCAAACACCGATCACTTAAAAAGGGGAAAAATGAAAACTTTGTGTGTAATGCTCAAAAACACTTAATATACCTGATTACATTAATTAAAATAAAATAAAGCTGCAGGTGCAGAAGATTGAACGACACCCCCTTCTGGTGGGGTTTTAATCTCCACTATGAGTGTGTGGTAATGCTGTTGACCTCTTTTTAACTTTACTTTAAATATAACATCTGCACAGCAAGTCTATGTCCACTGCAAGCCTAACAAATTAAAAAGTAATGCATAATTTAAAAAGTAATTTGGCAGTGGAATCAAATGCAGTGTGATCTGCACTCAGGTGTGGGTATTTTCATCTAGCAGGCGGCTCTTTTTTCCCTGATTCTCACATTTCCTGTTCATACATCATCCTTCATTTTCTTTATTATTGCTTAAAATATAAGAGGAGATCTATTGCACAATAAGGTCGACTGGGATGATATTACGGTTAAAGAAATGTTAAATTTAAAACCTGACACTTATCTGGGGATTGAGTCAATTAAAAATCCCACAATTAATGGCAGGGTCCTGCAAATCCTTACATCCCAGTGGTGGTGCGGCACAAAGACAAGATATAGCTTCGCAAATGAATGCATCCTCACTAGAAAACCTACCCCTGACTATTAAAATATGTGGCCGGGGGTAATGTTACATTACAGAGCACCAGGAGATTCTCTTTCATTCTGTTTCTATTCTTGGTGTGCTAAAGGCAGGTGAAACATCTATTCTCCTCATCCCATATATATGAAAAGATTCTCAGTTCCATCAATTAAAAGACATGGCTGAAGGAACGCTGAACGCACAGGAACACTGCCATCATGACATACTGCTATGAGGTTTGTGTTCTGATGGAGAGAATCAAATGGAGAAATGATGTACCCATCATTCATAAGGTTCATATGCTTATATAATTGTTTTTTCAACTATGAGCACTTTTATATCCAAGGGGTTGATTTTATTTATTTTTTTATTAAAACTAAGCATTTTAAACATTGTAATACTAAGAATTCATTAAAACTTTCTTGGAAAATTTTAATCAAGCCTTCATTTATTTTTGCTTATGTATATGCTATTGCTTTACATTTGTCCCATATTGCTGCCTTCTTTAAAACTTTGATAATCTAAACAAAGAATATAACTATAAACAATTATTGATATTTATTATGTGAAAATAATTTACAAATTTTAACGCAAATGATGTAAACTCAATCATTTTGGAAGAGATCATTTTCATTATGCTTTATTTCTAATAAAGCTGAAATGTTGTCAAATTCTGCTAAATATACTATATATTTGTTATTAAAAATATCATTTAATTGTATTTAGGATATTTGTTCAAAGATGCCCATTTAAATAATTATAATAATAATATTAATAATAAACATAATTAATGAATGAATTCATTAATTAATTCAACTCTGTGTGCATGAGAATATGAGAAGAGTAGATAAATTATAATAACGTTAATAATCATAACGAAATAAATCACATTTAAAGCCATAAATAGAGTCTACAGTAAATATAATTTACAATACTACAAAACCTGGGTGGAAATACCGAACTTTAATGAAGACTGGATAACTGCCAGGAAATTCTTTCCAAACTTTCCTGTGTGTACCTGACAGCACAGCTACATGTTTGTATGAAGATGGAACTTCAGTCATACCCATCTTAAGACGTCCAAAAACTCAAGAGTTGCAGTTTCATTAACTTATACTGGCAGGGTATTTCATTAGGATCTAAAAATTGAGTTCTTTTGAACATGGAAAGAATAAATGGAACATCAGTCTGTCGATACATTACGCTACTCTCATTTAAATGCTTGTCATAATAACTTAGCTCTAATTACTGATGGAGACCCCCACTCTGAAAATCTGAATCACATGACCACATGTCTGAGCTTTCCAATGGCATGTAGACACTCCAGATCCAATCTGCGAGAGATGGTGGCACCGATTCGTCTCCATCACTCTCAGGAACTTGAGATAGCCCCTTTCTCTCGTCTCTTCGACCGCGATTAGCGAGATGAATTCCAAGCTAAGTGCTTGGAATTTGTCCTCTCCAGGATAGGATCTCTAGGGACAAAGCTCGTTCTACTGGGCAGTCACTCAGCCACGGTCTCCCCGTTTTGATAAGTCATCATTAACCGGCAGTGCTCTCCATCAAAAAGGTCTGCTTGTCCACCCTTGTGCCTGACTGTTGCACGCCTCATTCCACATATCTCTGATGACCATCAACACCCCTCACTACCGCATTCTCCAGTTCTACTGCTGGTACCACAAAAGGGAAGATGTTTTAATAATACAGAAGCTATAGAACAAACCTTGTTGTTAAGAATGGGTCACAACAGTCAACATGTAATGGAAGAAAAGGTCGATAAGTTATAGATATTTGCCGAGGGTTTTACTTATACTGTTTTCACTTTTCATGTCAAGTTGCTAAAAGCTAAATTTTTTAAAAGCTTAAGACAGCATTCTGTTTATTTGTGGACGTAATTCTACATTTCAGACAACTTCTGCCAACCCCTACTTGGAAATGACCACTGGAACAACACTCAAGGTCAGATATTCGACTACCTCAACTTCATGTGGCATTGTTTATTTTCAAGAGGAGCTAAAGAAAACAAAGAAAGATGAAGTGAAATATCATTAAATTGCTTTCTTTTCAGTATTTGCAAGTTCAAGTCATGCAAAAAAGGGTATGTATGCTTAAAATTCTAGTTATGAAACTAGGCTTAGTAAAAAAATGAGGAAAGGAATCCTTTCATTCCATCAAATGTTCAAAGTCATGATGAAATGGAAGTAGCAACAGAATTTTTTTTTTTTTAAGTCTGACATACGTCACCTGAGTGTGATGCTTTCACTAGAAGATCCAGTTATGACATTTTGATTAAAAAATATATGAGAGGGTTATGAGAGGGTTATTTATTTATGTATTCAATTGACAATACGATCTGTATCATGCATTTGGAAAATATATAAGATTAATTTTAATTTCATGTAACATTTTATTTTGAGATTTGGTAGAAACTGCATTTATTGATGATGGTTCAGGAAAAACTAAATAAAACTGACAGTTCTACTGTCTTGGATGTAAAATCCCTGTTTAATTTAACTATTTCCACCTCTGACTTTTTCTGGAAGGCAGTGATTAATCGACTAGCCCTTCAAGGTAATCCACTGACAAGTTGATTTTGAAATTTTATCATTTAGCACAGCCTTACTTGTCATTATAGATTCAGTTCCAGACATGAAAATGCATCTGCTGACATACATTTAGGTCTAGTTCTGTTTCCTTCTCAAGCATAAAAAGGTATGTCCTTCAAAACTACATTTATTCATTTAAAGAGTGCTCCATCCCAGGTGATGAATTCAGGTGATTTAGACAGATTTAAAAAGACGATCTCAGCTCTAACAATGTCAAGAATTTCTTCATGTAATTCTTCCTATGATTCACATTCATCAAGCACTTAATATTGCTACCATATTTAACCCACTTTTCAAACCAAGTACTCTAATCAAGGCTAAAGATGTCTTCAAAAAAGGCTAATTCAAAATAAAGAATAATTCAGACTTCAACGGACTGCCTTTCTCTCACTTCCTTTCGGCTCTAAGCCAAATGATATGGCGGGTGGGGCGGCATTTCCCACACAGTTCAGAGGGAAAGTGAATACTGTATGTTTAATGCCAAGAAGGTCCACGTAAGTGTAAACATGAACTTCTGCTCTACTCGCCAATCACCCTTTTTGTACATATTCTATCTTCTGTTTAATAAGCTCATTAGTGGAAAGAATTGAGAGTGTCGTGTGATGTCAAAGTGCACTGCTCTTTGCTCCAGTAAAGATTCTTATTTAGCTCACTGGTCCCATGTGTTTCCAGAGCCCCGACATCTCATGCACAGAGGTTTATGTGGCGAGATAATGGAGAGCAATAGAATGATGTGGGAGTTGCCATGAAGACTTCTCCCACCTCCAAGAGCGAGAAGACAATCACCCACTGTGTAATCGAACTGACCTGCTGACCATTTGCTATCTTTGACCCCTACACACAAGCTGATTCCCATTTCACAACAGGGGGACGAAAAATTGCTATTGTGCACCGCGGCTACAGTTTTCACTGCGAGCATATGAGGACCGCATCTGAAGTGCAGAGGTGGAATATCAGCATGAACCATAAAGATTCATCAGGCTGGAGTGGTACCTCTCAGAGTCTCGGTCTTCAGAGGAGGCTATTTTTGATGAGAACAGCTTTGAGAATTCATGCAGTATAGAGGTGTTGTTTTTAAAGAAGGGAGAGGGGGTTACTATTACACTGCTGAGACTATTTGACTGGAATAGGCTCAAAAGTACTCAGACAAAAAAAAACATTGTGTCTTCACACTGTCAGCAACATGCTCAATTTGTAGCTCCAGTAAGAAAAGGTCACATCAGTAAGAAAGTCTACGTTATTGAGTCAGACCTGTTATGGACATAATTATTGAACAAAAGGAAAAGTCAGGTCTAAGTCAATGTTAACCTTGTCAATGTAATTACTGACAAAAATATTCTTTAAAGTTTTTTTTAAGCCAATCATCACAATAAGATGAAAAATGTGCATCATGATAATTAACCATTTTTAAGCGATTTTAGCACTGAAGCGCTTTACACACTAAAACATGTCATGTTGAAACATGTTTAAATTAATATAACGTTTTAAAATTTGGTTTCATTTTGCATAGTTCATCAACTAAAATGTAAAAGTTCATGACAACAAAATATTGAGAAAAAAGACAAAAATGACTAAAACAACACAAAACAAAACAAAAACAAAAAAGAAAGAAAAGAAGAAAACTAAAAATGAACACTGGTTCTGATTATGGATGGATTTCAAATGCAGTATTTGTATAAAAGAAAAATAAAATAAAACAAAATAATATTAGATTATATTAATTATATTGTTTTAGTTGCTAGTTGAGAACATTTGTAACATTTTAACATTTAAAAAGTCTAAACTTACTAAAACCGAAATAAAATAAAAGTTAAACAGAAATAATTAAAATGACAAACTTCAACTAAAATTAAAAAGAAAAGGTTCATAATTTTAGGAGTCCCCAGCAACGGGTTTACATGCATGCAAGGTCAAAAACACTTTCAATTTCTTATACTATGCATTTAATTTTATGTCATTTCTCAACGACTCTCAAATAACTTGTTTGAAGACTCCTTTGCATGAGGCTACTCTCCTCTGATTGGTCAGATGACCCAGTCTGTTGTGACTGGTCATTGGTCTAATCATGTGTGACTGATACGTTTCAAATTGAGCAATTTTAGGTCAAAGTTTTAGCTGTCAGTCAATTAAGCTGTCTGCCATTAGGGAATAGTAAGATGGTTGCTCGAACACTTCTGGTGGCTTCACAGCCGAATGGGAGTTTAGAATGCATTGAGCAATCCAGTCATTATATAGATCAGTGGCACTGACCCATCTTTCAAAGAAAACCGGTTTATGAATCCCGCGTTGAACGCGCTGAGATTGGAGAAGCGTGGGGGCTTTTACAAGCTAAGTCACTGCCACGGAGATGAGTGATAATGTTAACAGATAGTTTTATTCAGGTTACAGGTATTATAGACCTGCTTGGTTAGGACCGCTTCTCTGCCAGTGACCACCTTGAAACCGCAGACGTTCTTTGTGGTGAAGACAATCACCCACTGTGTAATCGAACTGACCTGCTGACCATTTGCTATCTTTGACCCCTACACACAAGCTGATTCCCATTTCACAACAGGGGGACGAAAAATTGCTATTGTGCACCGCGGCTACAGTTTTCACTGCGAGCATATGAGGACCGCATCTGAAGTGCAGAGGTGGAATATCAGCATGAACCATAAAGATTCATCAGGCTGGAGTGGTACCTCTCAGAGTCTCGGTCTTCAGAGGAGGCTATTTTTGATGAGAACAGCTTTGAGAATTCATGCAGTATAGAGGTGTTGTTTTTAAAGAAGGGAGAGGGGGTTACTATTACACTGCTGAGACTATTTGACTGGAATAGGCTCAAAAGTACTCAGACAAAAAAAAACATTGTGTCTTCACACTGTCAGCAACATGCTCAATTTGTAGCTCCAGTAAGAAAAGGTCACATCAGTAAGAAAGTCTACGTTATTGAGTCAGACCTGTTATGGACATAATTATTGAACAAAAGGAAAAGTCAGGTCTAAGTCAATGTTAACCTTGTCAATGTAATTACTGACAAAAATATTCTTTAAAGTTTTTTTTAAGCCAATCATCACAATAAGATGAAAAATGTGCATCATGATAATTAACCATTTTTAAGCGATTTTAGCACTGAAGCGCTTTACACACTAAAACATGTCATGTTGAAACATGTTTAAATTAATATAACATGTTTTAAAATTTGGTTTCATTTTGCATAGTTCATCAACTAAAATGTAAAAGTTCATGACAACAAAATATTGAGAAAAAAGACAAAAATGACTAAAACAACACAAAACAAAACAAAAACAAAAAAGAAAGAAAAGAAGAAAACTAAAAATGAACACTGGTTCTGATTATGGATGGATTTCAAATGCAGTATTTGTATAAAAGAAAAATAAAATAAAACAAAATAATATTAGATTATATTAATTATATTGTTTTAGTTGCTAGTTGAGAACATTTGTAACATTTTAACATTTAAAAAGTCTAAACTTACTAAAACCGAAATAAAATAAAAGTTAAACAGAAATAATTAAAATGACAAACTTCAACTAAAATTAAAAAGAAAAGGTTCATAATTTTAGGAGTCCCCAGCAACGGGTTTACATGCATGCAAGGTCAAAAACACTTTCAATTTCTTATACTATGCATTTAATTTTATGTCATTTCTCAACGACTCTCAAATAACTTGTTTGAAGACTCCTTTGCATGAGGCTACTCTCCTCTGATTGGTCAGATGACCCAGTCTGTTGTGACTGGTCATTGGTCTAATCATGTGTGACTGATACGTTTCAAATTGAGCAATTTTAGGTCAAAGTTTTAGCTGTCAGTCAATTAAGCTGTCTGCCATTAGGGAATAGTAAGATGGTTGCTCGAACACTTCTGGTGGCTTCACAGCCGAATGGGAGTTTAGAATGCATTGAGCAATCCAGTCATTATATAGATCAGTGGCACTGACCCATCTTTCAAAGAAAACCGGTTTATGAATCCCGCGTTGAACGCGCTGAGATTGGAGAAGCGTGGGGGCTTTTACAAGCTAAGTCACTGCCACGGAGATGAGTGATAATGTTAACAGATAGTTTTATTCAGGTTACAGGTATTATAGACC
Organism: Sinocyclocheilus rhinocerous; assembly: GCF_001515625.1. Classification (NCBI taxonomy): domain Eukaryota; kingdom Metazoa; phylum Chordata; class Actinopteri; order Cypriniformes; family Cyprinidae; genus Sinocyclocheilus; species Sinocyclocheilus rhinocerous. The sequence goes on from NW_015626394.1 coordinate 1,469,384, forward strand.
TGCTTGGTTAGGACCGCTTCTCTGCCAGTGACCACCTTGAAACCGCAGACGTTCTTTGTGGTATTTAATTCCACATCCACTAGACTCAGCTGGAATCAAAGAACAAAGTGTTGAACATAGTGGATGAATGATATGAAAGAAACCCACAGTATGAAACAGATCCAACTGAAAAAGGTATCCAAATTACAAAATATGTGGACGTGTTTGAAGTTCAAGTTAGCGTCCTATACTTTGCTGTTGGAGCATAATGAACACCAGTAGCACGGCAAAAAATGTCCTCAAAAAGTCATCACTTATAATATATAAATACTTTTTATGCCATGCATAAAAAATGAGACCGCAAATGGAAATGGCTCCTCAGCTCGATGGAATCATGAGCAAAGCAATTGAAACCTGTAATGAAATGTATGTCTATCTGCCTTTACTTTCTTCCATGTTCCTCTCAAGGTCTAAATCCATCGTGCTTCAAATCAGTCTAAAGATGTTTGACAGAATGACAAGGCGTCATTCCCGAGATTCGTCATATAGAAACAGTGGCATTTATTGATCAACAGCTCTAAGTGCTGTTTGACTGATCCATAATTTATCAGTTTGCACAATAGGAAATGCAGAACAATCTCATTTCTTGATGCCATCCCAGTAAAATTGGAGCTGATCTCAGTGGAGATTACTGTGGTGAAACAAAGAAAAGAAAAACAAGCCACTCTGAGGCACAGTGAGCGCTTCCCTTTTCACGAGTAAAGGAAACGACACTGCAGGTGGACATGGGTTTAATTACCCTGAAAATCACACAGCACTCCCTGCACTGAAGCTTATGCCCTGTGACAATGATGTGAGAGCTCCAAATCTGGGTGCCAAGGCCAACAGCGGAGAGAAAAACCATATTCATCTCTTTGCAAGGTTAAAGGAGGAAACCTTGCTGCAAATATCTTTCCTCCATTGGGATTCAGTAACTGAGCAAAGTCACTCCAAGGTGATATCTGGCTGAATTGGACATTGGGTGTCTCTTGAATGTTCATTATTAATTCAGTCTCTGGCTCATGGGTGCCACAGCTTCATTTCAAAGGCCGAGATGAGAAATTGAAGAGCAAGGGGTGTAATACTGCAGCTTTGCTTTCTAACCTCCCTTCTGCCTGTCAATATAGCCACTCAAATGATGAGGGTCACCAGCAAGCCCTTCCTGCGCTCTGACAGCCAATGCCTTTGGGTACAGAAACCTTGGTGGCTCACAGAGAAATCTGGAATAAGGTTAATAAGTAGCTAATATCAATAGAAATTCTACAAACACAATGAGTTCATGTGCTAATTCTCATGTGATGGAGATGACTGGTCATGTCTGGAAATGTCTAGGCAAATGTTTAAAGTCTAGTCAAAATTGTTTTTTTATTAAATAAATGAATTCTTAACTTTACCACAGGATGGCAAACTACTGTAATTTATTTATTTATTTATTTTTAATGCAGTGCATCAACCTACCGTTCAAAAGTTTGGGGTAAAATTAAATTTCAATGTTTTTTTTTTAAATCTCTTACGCTCACCAAGGTTGCATTTATTTGACCAAAAATACATTAAAAACAGTAATATTGTGAAATATGAATACAATTTAAAGTAATTAATATTCTATTTTAATACATTGTATAAAATAAAATACTAAAGCAACACCAATTGTATTCTATTTGTAGAAAATGTCTCTTGAGGAAATTTCAGGAGAGCTAAAGATAAAACCAATTTCCTTGAGCACCGAAGGATTTCTGAAAAAAAAAAAAAAAAGAAGATTAACCTAACAGAATTTGACATGGAGTGTATTGACTTCAGTCATCTTAGAACTTTAACTTGGGGGAAAAAAGAAAGAAAAATAAGCAAATATTTGTGTTTACAGAAGCAAAAAACATTTCACCACAAGTTCAAATATGAGTCCCTCTCTTGATGTCTTAACAAAACAATTAAATTTGAAACGAAACATAATAATGTTTAAAGAAGGATTACTTGATTGTATCACTAAAACTTACAGCAGACGGTCAGCAGTAAAAGCACAGCTTGTTGTGATCTATTCTGAGCCATGAAGCTCTTTTTTGTTTATTCAGGGCTGACAATATGTTGTGTGCTCTGAGACATGGCCTCAAATGCAGCCCTTTTATCTACATCATTTTTTAAGGGATGCCAAGGTGGTTGGCACCGCAGAGTGCTGTAGGGGACCCGCTGCAACAGCTGTCCTCACAAAAATAAATGTTCCAAGCAGAGGCACATCTTTGACATTGGGACAAACAGCGTTCTCCTAGATGTGGCCGCTCTACAATTCATCATGAAAACATATCACCAAGAATCACAGCAGTGTTTGTGGGAAGCCTCGGGCTATAATGCCTACTGAACAGAGAGAAAAGCATTAATTTAGTATTGGCCTACAGTGATAAGAGGACAAGAGTAGGGCGATATTGTTAATCAGTGGATCCATAAACTCCATCCACACACCTGCCCATCACTAGATCTAGTCTTATTAAAGTCTATGGTACAGCGAGGCTGATAAAGGGCCAGGGTCATTGCTGTAATATATGTCTGCTCTGCTTTAGGGTTTCGTGCTAACTGTCAAACGGCACACAGACAACACAGTACATTGTTAAAGGATTAGTTCACAGAAAAAGAAAAAAAAAATCTGTATCATAATTTACTCACTGTCATGTTGTTTCAAACCTGTGTGACCTACTTTCTTCCATGAACAACAAAAGTAGAATCATAGATTTAAAGGTGACATATCATGAAAATCTGACTTTTCCAGGTTTTAAGTGCTATAAGCAGGGCCCCAGTGCATCTACCAACCAAGGAAACGTGAAAAAGATTAACCCAGTAACTTTGTTTTGGGAAGACTTTTTCTGTCTGAGAAAACGAGCGTGTCTGATTTCGCTCCCTTGGTGACATGGCAAAGGGATCTCATTATAATATTACCGCCCCTTAATCTGTAAGTTT